>NW_024068551.1:0-127191 GCF_009389715.1 Phoenix dactylifera
ATTACGGAACGGTGCTATGTAATTAGACATTGGTCCCTGAAACGAATTTTTATTGCATAAATGAACAAATTAGAGGCCAACCTTGGGAGGGCCCTATTGGGCCGAGTCTATGTGGGCCCATTGGGCCGTGTCTGATGTGGGCCCTATCGGGCCATGTTCATTATGGACCAACTCCGGACCCTGTTGGGCCGTGCCCAGTAGGATTATTTTTGGATTTTTGCTTAGCTTTGAAATTAACAAGGAATTAATTAAATTTAAACAGGTGAACCTGATCCGCCTATCCGAAGTAGGGATTAAGCGAGAAGATGTAAGTGACTTAATACTTCAAGTGTGATTTTCAAATAAATATATTAAATTCTGAAATAGGTTTTGTATTTAGTAAAATGGGTCTGGCATTTCATTTGAAAATTTTGCTCTGAAATCCGTAAACTATGACTGAAAAATTTATGAAATCTGTTTTTATATATATATTCTCAGCATGGCTATGATCTGTTCTGTTCTGCTCTGGCCCCGCCAATGGGGATTATACGTTGGACCTGTCGACTTGTATTCTGTGAGGAACCGGTTTCGACACCGTACCACCGGTGATTAGAATAGTGGTATTTGGACACCGTACCACCGGTGCTTAATAATAGTGGTGTTTGGCACCTTGTGCAACCCATGCCACTGGGTTACGTGGCCATAGCCTATTATGTTGAGATTCTGGTATAAGAGTTTTTGGAAAAATGATAATAAGTTTTGAAAACAACAAAACGATGTTATTGATGATTTATTCCAGACATTATCCTGTATTTTTGATCTGATATGCTCTGACTCCACTCTGGGGTATTTTGTTGCTTACTGGGCTAGTGTAGCTCATTATTCTGTTTTCTTCATTTTTCAGATCCAGAGGCTTGATCGCACGGGATTGGGGAGTGCGTTAGATTTTCCGACGATTCCTTCAGTTATTAGTCCTTTAGTTAGATTGATTAAAATATTTGACTTACGTAAGCATTTGTTATTTGAAATTTTGTAAAACCGCTTTTGAACAATTTAAATAATTATGTCAGTTTTGAATAGCTGTATCTGCTTTGATATGATCTGCTGCCTTGCGCGCCCGTGCGGCCCGCCGTGCGGGCGTGCGGCGTCTGCCGTGCCTCGGGCTCGGGGCGTGACAGATTTGGTGGTATCAGAGCTCAGGTTTCAGATTCCTAGGGATTGTGTTTTAGGATCTTTAGGATTCGTCAGAAAGTTTGAGAGATGGGTAGACATTAAGCCATTAGATGAAGGCATTTATTTGCTTTTGTTATTGATAAATTTGAGTTATTTTATCATTAGAATGCAACCTAATTATGGTCGTAACCGAAGTGTGAATGAACTACTCTGAGAGTTTTCTTGGTAAAGCAATTTGTATTTCAAGTCATGATTAATTAGATTTTGACTAAGTTAAGTGAAGGAATATTAGTCATGGGATATTATCGTGCAACGTAATTAAGTTTAACTTGATATCGGGCACTGTGGGTATTGCTTCTAGTTGAAGTTAATTATTTTGGTGGCAAATTAAGATTCATTTATAAAAAGATGTTTAAAGGTTGGACTAGAAAATATTCATTGAAATCTGTATGTGGATCATGCATGGAGCTCGTATATAGAAGGAAAATATACTTGGGGATGAGACTTAAGAGTTCTTATTTGGCTCTATTTGAGACTTGAAACAATTAAGATTGATATTTTGATGGAAAGCCAATTAGTAAATCTTGAGAATATTGGTGGATTAAAATGTTTTTGGGTTGGTCGAAAATTGGACTTGTTTGATTTGGAAAAGTTCTTGATGCTTTTCCTTGTTAAAAATAATATAAAAAAAAAGATTGTTGGAAAGTATAATACTTTTGATTTTGATCGATATGGATATCATTGTGTTATTAGTAGATTCTCTAAGTCTAGTAGATTTACAAGATCCCGAAATGTTTGCAGTACTGCAAATAAAAATATTTTACTTATTTGAGGAGTTGATCTCAATGTAAAATCATAGAGCTTATATCTGGGTGGAAATTTTTTGTAAATCTTTAAACTAGATTATTAGATTCTTGTGAATTAAATATTTATAAATCAAGGCCATGAGTTGATTATGGATTTTGTCTCACCATATGAGAAATGCAAGTGGGATTTCATTAGAGACCCAAATAAGTTTAGCCTAAAGAAAAGATTCAGGATGATTGACTAGGCTCCTGAGTAAGCTAATCTAGAATCTTTTAATTATCAAAGCTTAGAATAAATATTAACTTGTATAATGGAATTGTCAAGAGAAACTAGAATTGGCTTAGTTCAAATCTGGATCTAGAATATGATTACTTGATTATATGATGGTACAAATACGACAACTATCTCAAGGGTTAATCATGACCTAGTGTACTTGGGAAGCAAGGATAAAATTTTGCTTGGATATTAAAAAGAAAAAAAAATGCTGATAATTTGGGATCATTAAGAAAGTTTGGAGAATATTGATCTGAGTTGCGCAGCGGAAATTTGATGGACTGAGTAAATTTAAACTGGTCAAAAATATTGACTGTGTTTGGTAACATGTTATGATAAAAGACTGTTATTCAATAATGAAAGATTTTGTTAATAAGGAAAGGTGAACACTATTGATTCTCAGGTCAATCATGATATGATTATGTTATCTTCTGTATAAACTTTGCTATGTTTAGGTATGCTAAGAAAATAATAATTTGAGCGTATCATGACTCAGGTTAGTTGATTGTTGACCAAATATGGTCTAATTTGTTAAGTATCTGAATAAACCATGCATTATCTGCTCCTATCTTATGATTTATAAGTTTAAGTTAAAAGCTTTGTGGCATATTGAATCATGGTATCAATACTTTACCTTCTCAGACCTGCTCTTGTGATTTGATGCAAATCATTTTTGAGATAGACCGTTGCTATCTAATGATCATCAGTACATGTTCATTTTGTGAATTACATTTCTAGCCATTTAATGATTTGACTCTAAGGTTGGTCATTATCCTTTGAGGGATCAGCACACTACCATGATAAGTGTATGAAATCTATTTCATTTCAAGTTCTATCCCAAACACAACTAATTTTAATCAATCCTGTTGTGAATTGATCCTGATTCGATCTCGAGTGAACGTGGATCAAGATGATAATTTCAATCTGAAATTTTAGTCAGTCTGTTATTTAGTGTTAATCTTACGAGTTATATAAATTTTTTGATAACTGATTCAAAGTTATCTATCACACTGATTTTGATCGAGGAGAATGAGATCTTGGATTTATATAGGCTGAGCATTTCTAAATTTGAAAGACATAGATCTCTTAAATTTCGAGGACGAAATTTTTTTAAGGGGGAGAGAATGTGAGATTCGGGCTGAAGTCGGCAGCCCCAGCCGACTTCAGCCCCGTCTTCCTCTTTTGGAAGGGGCAGAATAGGGGATCGCAGACGCGATCCCCTCCGACTTCTCCGGGCACAAGGACGCCGCGGACCCTCCGCGGCTACATCGCGGACCCTCCGCGGCTACATCGCGGTGGTTTCGCGTCCACCCCGCGGCCGCACGAGCGGCCGCTGATCTCGCTTGGCCGCCGTGATTCACGCGGCGGAGAGCCATTACCATAGGGCTATAAAGCCCCTTTCCTCCTCCTTCCGAGACGATCACCGAGCCCTCCCTCTCCTCCGTCTCCTCCTCCTCCTCTTTCTTCCTTCCCTCCTCCTCTTCTCCGACCGGTGTACCCTCCCGACCGAGCGCCGCCCGGATCCCCCTCGCGGCCACCCCCTGTTCTGAGACCCATCTCCTTGGGTTCAAGCGTCGCCGCCGCCGCCTGACACCGGACCGAGCCTCCCTCGGCCGAGATCCCTCCGCCGCCTCTGCCACCGCCGGTAAGCCCGCTTCCTCCATCTGTTTTGGCCCCATCAACCGAGAATGCTCTCGGTTGATCTCGACCCCAGCCACCGCAACGACCGCCGGCCGCCACTGCGGCCGGCTGGCCGTCGACTGAGGAGTGGCCTCCGGCCACCCCGCCGCCGCTGCCACCACCCCTTCCTCTTCCGCTCTCCCTCTCGGTCATCCCCTGCCGTGGGGGGGATTGGGGGAGGAAGATGACCCTACGGGCCGAACAGGGCCAAACATGGGCCCTGTTCACAGTGGGCCCGATCTGGGCCCGGTTCACTGTGGGCCCAACATGGGCCCGGTTAAAAAAAAAAAAAAAAATCCGAACCCGAAACCCAGATCAAACCCGAGAACCCGAACCTGAACCTGAACCTGAACTGAAATCCGAACCCGAACCCGAAACCCGGGACCCGAAACCCAAACCCATTAGACCAGTAAACAGATTATTTGCAGTTAAGCCCTTGACAGTATATTATTTCACAAAAAGGTATTCTGAAATTTGTATTTGATCCTTGTAGGAAAGATTTATTACATAAAGGCCCTCAACTATATTTGTTTGGTCCTTTTACCCAAGTTTTATTACGGAACGGTGCTATGTAATTAGACATTGGTCCCTGAAACGAATTTTTATTGCATAAATGAACAAATTAGAGGCCAACCTTGGGAGGGCCCTATTGGGCCGAGTCTATGTGGGCCCATTGGGCCGTGTCTGATGTGGGCCCTATCGGGCCATGTTCATTATGGACCAACTCCGGACCCTGTTGGGCCGTGCCCAGTAGGATTATTTTGGATTTTTGCTTAGCTCTGAAATTAACAAGGAATTAATTAAATTTAAACAGGTGAACCTGATCCGCCTATCCGAAGTAGGGATTAAGCGAGAAGATGTAAGTGACTTAATACTTCAAGTGTGATTTTCAAATAAATATATTAAATTCTGAAATAGGTTTTGTATTTAGTAAAATGGGTCTGGCATTTCATTTGAAAATTTTGCTCTGAAATCCGTAAACTATGACTGAAAAATTTATGAAATCTGTTTTTATATATATATATTCTCAGCATGGCTATGATCTGTTCTGTTCTGCTCTGGCCCCGCCAATGGGGATTATACGTTGGACCTGTCGACTTGTATTCTGTGAGGAACCGGTTTCGACACCGTACCACCGGTGATTAGAATAGTGGTATTTGGACACCGTACCACCGGTGCTTAATAATAGTGGTGTTTGGCACCTTGTGCAACCCATGCCACTGGGTTACGTGGCCGTAGCCTATTATGTTGAGATTCTGGTATAAGAGTTTTTGGAAAAATGATAATAAGTTTTGAAAACAACAAAACGATGTTATTGATGATTTATTCCAGACATTATCCTGTATTTTGATCTGATATGCTCTGACCCCACTCTGGGGTATTTTGTTGCTTACTGGGCTAGTGTAGCTCATTATTCTGTTTTCTTCATTTTTCAGATCCAGAGGCTTGATCGCACGGGATTGGGGAGTGCGTTAGATTTTCCGACGATTCCTTCAGTTATTAGTCCTTTAGTTAGATTGATTAAAATATTTGACTTACGTAAGCATTTGTTATTTGAAATTTTGTAAAACCGCTTTTGAACAATTTAAATAATTATGTCAGTTTTGAATAGCTGTATCTGCTTTGATATGATCTGCTGCCTTGCGCGCCCGTGCGGCCCGCCGTGCGGGCGTGCGGCGTCTGCCGCGCCTCGGGCTCGGGGCGTGACAGTTGATTTCTCTGGTGGTTAAGATATCGTCTTTTTGATGCATGAGGTCTTTTGGGGCATAAAATAACCAAATGCACGTGTGCAACGATGCGCTCGTTTGAGATTGCTGAATTTAAAGAAAACATCTAATAATAACGGAGATCAGCAGCAGCTGAAGAGATACAAGAAAGATGATGATTCAGATTAATCATTAGCCTAAGTAGGCTAAGTTTCAAGGATAAAGATTAACAAATAATTGACAGTTTGGACAATAAAACCACTTAGGCATCACCATAGCCTGTGGCCTGTGCCTGGTGGGTAGTATAACGAGCATGTGACTCCAAAAAAGATAAAACACTGTGATGAAAGCTTCATATTTGGGTCACCTACAAAATAAGGGAAAAGGAGATAATTGAGATTTCATTTCCACAGTTGAGTATTTGTGGCTCAAAATACCTTTAGGTACACTTGCTGCACATACACACGTACACAGAGTTAAGTATGAAAATTACCCAATTAAAACTATGGTGCTCTCTTTCACTCAAGCAGGAAAAAAAAAAAGCAAAAAAAAAAGAATGATGCTGCCCTGGTGTTCTCTGTACAAGATCGGTGAGGACAATCTAGCAATCTAATAAAAATTTAAGTTACAAGTGAGAAATTATCCTTCTCTATATGATTTAATAACAGTACCATTTCATGAAAAGAAGCAATAGTTGATACTGAAAAATAGAAACCAATATACCTGGCTGCATTTTTCTAGCTGTTCTAACCAGCCATATGTATTTATATGCATCCTGAAAGTTCTTCTTGGATTTTCAAGCATAATTATTTTTTCTCTCCATGTTACCTAATTATTTAGATCAAATGTACTTTTTAAAGACCTCAATGGTTCAAATAATCTGCAGGATGCATGCTTGCCTGCAAGCACCAACATAGTCTAAAGGTTCATAAGGGGAGGGAGAAAAAATATTTCCATGTCATACTCTACATGTATCTCTATTGTTTTGGATAATCATCAACCATTTGTAAAATTGGGAGGAGGAATTTACTGATTTCCTGGGTCCTTGAAGAAACATTAACAAGTATGGAAAAGGATTATTCTTGTTGCCTCGAGGAAATGCTACCAACAAAGATAACATTTTTTTCATTCATACCCAAGAAAAAAGTCAAAAAAAGCCAAAATAAGTTCATAATACATAAAGATCAAACACTAAAGTCAGGAGCCCTGCCTTACCGCCCCACCTCATCTCCCAAACAAAAAGAATCACACACACACAATAAATAAGTAAATAAATACATATATCAACAAGCACATGAAAAGGATTATTAATTCTAGGGAATACTACACTATAAGGATAACACCTTTCTTTAGTTCCATGCCTATTCCAATACAGGCGATTTTAAATCAGTTTGTCTACCAGGTGGTGTTGCATGTCACGAACCAAACAATGAAGTGGCCAATGTATATAAAATCTGTGTTGCCCAGCTATGCAGCCAAAGAGGAGGATAAATTAGGCTTTTCAAATTTTTTAAACAAAATGCAGTGGCATAAAACTTGATAGTGTGTATTATTTGCAATTGATAATAAACTGTAGGTAAGTATGTAGAGTTCAGAGTACATAGATCAAGGACCACAAACACAGCAAATTTATAATTGTCCGGTGCCAATCTTGCATCTACGTCCACTCTCCAAGACACCTTTCTAGAGAATTTTCACTATAATCCTTTCAAAATTATAGTCCGATTGTTTTGACTGGGCTCACAATCAACCCAATTAATTTTTACCGCAACCAAAACCACTCTCAAGCCTTTTCTTAGACTCAGCACAATCCAATTCAATGTTTGAATATACCTTTCCACAAGTTTCAATCCCTAAAACTTGTCCGAACAAAGTATGAATTTGAATGCTTTTTACCAACTTCTTTCAATAGTGGAGGAAGTGATCTTTCAACTCTCAATCAATATACTTTAATATATTCTTCCTTTTTGCTTATCTCCTTTTCTTTTTTCTTTAATCCTCAATCACTTATCTTATCTTCCTTTTTGGTGTTCCCATGTATTTATGCCATCAAGAGGTGATTGGAAAATATTTTTAGACGTTAGATAGGCCGAGAGAGCATTGTGAATAGTTCTTTTGATTTATAAAAAAACTAGTCGTTACTGTTGTCAAGTACAGACGGTTCGACTCAATTTTTCTAGGGGTCGACTCATAATTTTAAGAGTCGACTCGAAATAGTTCTTATTTGTGCTGCGCTTTGTCTTTTGTCCGTGGCCATTATGGGGTCGACTCTTATGGTTTAAAGGTTGATTCATCCATTGACAGAGGTCGACTTGTAATCTTAATAGATCGATTCGCCAATATGCTGAATTTTACTATCTTTTGTCTTTTGCTTGTGGTCATTCAAGGGTCAACTCATTTGCTTCTGGGTTCAACTCTTGTCCAATAGGAATCGTCTTGTGATCTTCATGGGTCTACTTGCCAATAGGCTAAATTTTACTTCTCTCTATTTTTTGTATGTGGCCATTCAAGGGTCGACTTATTTGCTTCTGGGGTCAACTTTTGTCCAATAGGACTCGACTCATGATCTTCATGGGTCGACTCGCCAGTATGCTAATTTCAACTGTTTTCTATCCGTCTTCTATGACTATTTTGGGGTCGACTTGTGAGATACGAGGGGTGACTCGTAAAGGCATATCAGTCTATATTAGTGTGTCAGGGTTGACTCATTATATTCTAGAGGTCGACTCTTGAGATATCCCGAGATTGAAATCTGTTGTCTTTGCCTGTGAGCATTCAAGGATCGATTCAATATGTTTCTAGAGTCGATTCTTCTTATGTAGAGCTTTAAATGGTTAAGTCCCATTCTTCCACATTGAGAGTTATAGAATGATATCTTTTTGGCTTCCTGCAAGCATTCTAGTATACTCCAAGCAGCTAATTAGTAAACTTTTTACTCAAATATTTTGTATCATCAAAATCAAACCTTTTGGGTCAACAATCTTTTCCTTTTTAATGATGATAAAACTTTGAGTATCAAAAAAAAATAGAATGAGCAAATTCTTTTTGATACTTAATCAATTTATAAAGTTCAATTTTATTCTCAATTGAATAGTGTTTGAGTCGTGTAAAACTACCACACATTTTGTTTTGTATCATAGTTCTCTCCCTTATAAAGTTCAATTTTATTCTCAATTTAATTGTGCTTGAGTAGAGTAAAATTTCTTTGAAAACTACCACAAGGTTTGCTTGGCATCATAGTTTTTATCATTGTTCTCCCCCTTATAAAGTTTACTTTTATTCTCAATTGAGTAGTGCTTGAGTTGAGTGAAATTTCTTTAAAAACTAAACAAGGTTTGCTTTGTATGCTTTCACAAATTTTGTTTTGTATCATAGTACTCCCTCCTTTGTTGTACATATTGTTTCCGTCTTTTTAGAACTTTAAACTCTTCCCTTTTTGATAAATATTTCTTTTACTTTCATATTCCTTTTTTTTTTGCTTTCTATTATTCTTCTTTTCTCCCCCCTTTTGTCATAATCAAAAAGGTAAGTTAAAGAGAGAGGGAGAGGGACATACACATAACATGGATGATTTCATAGCATAAATTCATAAAATTGAAACAATCATACATTAATCCCAAAATACATAAAGCCATGGTATAAAACAGATAGATAATCACAAGGGCAAGATTAAAAAAGAAGTTGAACCAAACTAAGCACAACATAGAGAAAAGACAAAGAAGAATCTTTAATCCTTGTCTGATGAAGGAGAAACATTAAGATGAGTTGGCAAGCTTAACGAGGCACCAGCTTTACGACTTCTAGTTTAGCTAGAAGGTCTAGTGCAAGATGGGAAGGTCTAGTGGATGAGGAAGGGTGAGATGGTTGATTAGGTTTGACAAGGGTGGTGGCTCTAGCAACTACAGAAGTGGAGATAGTATCAAGTTATCCAAGCAGCCTCCCCATGGCCTGAAGAAGAGAACCGATACCTAAGAAAGCTGAGATGGTCGTGCCGTGCATATCCTCTCTCAGTTGCAAAATACCAGACTTAATCATCCCTTTGAGTTTTCCTTTCTCCATGGCCAACTCATATAGTTGTCTGCTGTCGTCATCTATAGTATGGGCCATCCTACTTTTATCTTTTATCTTCCCTTCTAAGGTGGCTATCCTCCAACACAGATTGGTGACAGAGCTCTGAAGAAGTGCCATCTTTGTACTTTGCTCTGTCAACATGCGAACCATATCAAACAATAAAGCTGCATGAGAATCCTCTGAGCTATCCCCCAACATAGGAATCCTTGTTGCTAAGAGAATACCAACAACCTGTTTAGAGATTGTTCTGAGCTAATCGTCATCCAACCTAATTGAAGTACATTGATGGTTGCTTTAGGATGAAATGCCTCAACTAAGTCTCTATCAAATGATTTAAACAAGAATTGCTCAACTACAGTTTGTTGCTGAGCTTCTCCTCCAACTGAATACGGTCCAGCTATGGTCTCTACTCTGCCTTCTTCTTCTTCATCTCTTGCTCCTCCTCTTATTTTCATCCAATACTTCTACGAGCATCATACCATAGGGCAATCGAGCCTTAGTCCGAGATACCACCTCATGCATTTTTTGAATCATCACAACTAGGAGATTCATAAAAATTTCTCTAATAATGTGGAACATAATGCACAACTCCTGCTCCATAACATACTCAAATCTTCCTAATTTTGGAAAGAAGATCATACTAACCACATGTGATGCAGCAACCTCATCTCCACATTCAATTGATTTTCTTCTATTTTGTCATTTGCTTCAACATCTTCTCTGAATGCATCATAGACTAGCCAGTCGGTTCTCTAATCTATCCATGTAAACTCCATGACTAGGCTTCTGAAGTATGCAGCCAATCATATAGTCATCCAACTCTATTTCTACATTCTTTACTTTAGAAGTTATACTTCCCATCCCAAACTTCAGATTGTGATAAAATTCTTAGACAAGGTCAGGATAGGTCGGTCCTTTGAGTCTACAGAATTATTTCCATCCTTGCTTTTTGATTAGGTCTCCGATTACAAAACCCTCACTTTCCAAGAAATAGAAATCAATGTTTCTCCAGAAAGCCACATTTCTAAAGGCAAAGGGTACCTTGTTCGAGATCCTTAGAGAGGAGGACTGCACAGAAAGTAGTGAAGAGCAAAGACCCATCTGCCGTGGGATTGAAGACATTCCTCTATCACTCCTTTCTCTATGTTTTTCTTCATGATCTTCGGATGGCTTTCTTCTCTAAGGGAGCATCTTATTTGGTGCCATGTGAGAGAGATTGATGCACAGATACTATGGGACCAGGAGAGATCGATGAAATAAAGGGAAGGTGAGAGAGGTTCGAGCATCGGACCAAAGGAGAGAAGGAAAATTTAGGAAAGATGAATTAGAGAAAGGGAAAGGTTGGCTCAGTTTAACACAATTAAGTCTCCAGGTGTAGACCTAGAGGGTCGACCTCTTGCTAGCAGAGCGCCAAAAGTCGATCCGTCACTTTATATGAGTCGCCTCCTCCATAGCCTACAGAACTTTGAGTTAATTCTAGAGTCGACTCAAAACTTTCTCTTATTCCAAGAGGTCAACTCCTCAAGATCAAGAGTCAACTCCTCAAACTAAGAATCGACATACAAAGGGAAAGAGACAAAACAAAGCAATTTTTCTTTTGACTCAAATAAAAATAGGAATCATACTGAAATAATCAATCAAGAAAATTAATCAGGAGCTTAAAGAAAGAATTTTAACTAAAGGGATTACATATTCCAAGTTCACCCCTAATCAAGCTAAATTTGTCTTCACTAAGTGGTTTAGTAAAGATGTCAGCTAATTATTTTTCAGTGCAAAAAATAATAAGCATCACATCATTATTTTGACATGATCTCTTATGAAGTGATGTCTTATCTCAATGTGTTTAGTTCTTAAGTATTGTATAGAATTTTTAGTCAAGTCTATTGAACTTTTGTTGTCACATCTTATCAAAATTTTATTTAGTTTTATGCTATAATCCTCAAATTATTGCTTAATCCACAAGACTTGAGCACAACAACTTTTGGCTACTATGTATGCAGCCTCAACCATAGACAAAATTACTGAATTTTGTTTCTTACTGAACTAGAAAATTAAGTTAACTCTTAAGAAATTGACAAATTTCACTAGTATTTTTTCTATCAAATCTACAACCAAAAAATCTGCATCTGAATATCCAATTAGGTTTATTGAAGATTGTTTAGAATACCTTAAGCCTAAGTTTTGTGTTCCATTTAGATATCTTAAAATAATTTTAATAGTTGTTAAGTGTGATTCTTTAGGATTTGCTTGCTATCAAGTACACAAACAAATACTAAATATGATATCAAAGCAGTAAGATATAAAGCTTTAAATCTACATTCTTATCATACTCATCTTTGTCTAGTTTACAAGAGGGGCTTGTAAGGGTACCAATGTGCTTGGTTTTCTCCATGCCAATTTTTTTCAAAATCTCTCTTGTATACTTGCTTTGGCTAATGGACATCCCTTCTTTAGTTTGCTTAATTTGGAGTCTGAGAAAAAAAAAGTGTTCACCCATCGTGCTCATTTCGAACTCTTCCGGCATGAGCTTAGCAAAATCTTGACATAAAGCTTCATTAGTGACACCAAAAATAATATCATAAATATATATCTGAATAATTCAAACATTATTATCTTTCCTATTTATAAAAAGAGTTTAATCTATATTTTCTCTTGAAAACATGCAATCTTTCATACCAAACTCTAGGAGTTTGCTTTAGATCATATAATGCTTTATTTAGTTTGAAAATATGATTTAAAAATTTATGATTTTAAAAAATAGGTGGTTGCTCTACAAAAACTTTCTCTATTTTGTTTTTATTTAGAAAGCATTTTTAACATCCATTTGAAGTAGTTTGAAGTCTATATAGCAAGCAAAAGTAAGTAAAGTCTAATAGTTTCTAATCTAGCAACATGGGCAGAAGTTTCATCAAAATCAATACCTTCTTTTTGATTATAACCTTAAGCAACTAGCTTTATTTCTAATAGCATTTCCATTTTTGTCCACTTTATTTCTATATACCCCTTTTGTTCCAATTACAGGATAATCGTTTGGTCTACCTACAAGCTTCCAAATATTATGTCTTTCAAATTGATTTAATTCTTTTTACATAGTATTTATCCAATTATAATCTTGTTCAGCTTCTTCTATGGTTTTAGGTTCAATTTGTAATACAAAAGCTAAGTAATTACATGCATCTCTAATAGAGGATCTAGTTCTTACCCTAAGTGAAGGATTACCAATGATAAGCGCCTTTGGATGGTTATGAATATACCTCCATTCTCTAGGTAAATCATGTCTATCTTGAGGTTGCTCTTGTTACTGATTTTGCTCTTCTTACTTATCTCCATTTCCATATTCATCCTTTTCTTCAGGGTCCATTACATCTTATACAGATGTCTCTCTCAAAGTGAGGTCCTTCATTTCCTTGTTCAAGTGATTTTGTATTATCATCAAAAACTTCTTTCTTTCTTGATTGAAGATCGTTAGTCTCATCAAATACAATATGTATAGACTCTTCTACTATTAAAGTTCTTTTGTTGAATACTCTATATGCCTTGCTAGATGTTGAATATCTAAAAAAGTTGGCTTCATCAAAGTTGGCATCAAATTTTTCTAGCTTATCTTTATCATTATTGAGAACAAAATATTTGTAATCGAAAATATAAAAATGCCCAATGTTAGGTTATCTATCTTTTCAAAGTTCAAAAGGTATTTTCTTTAATATTAATTTAATTGAAACTTGAGTTAGAATATAACATAATGTGTTAATTGCCTCAGCCCAAAAATATCTTAGAAGATGGCTTTCATGCAGTATGGTTTTAGCCATTTCTTTAAGAGTTCTATTTTTTTTACCATCCCATTTTGTTGAGGTATCCTAGGTGCAGAGAAATTATGCTCAACGCCATTTTTATTATAAAAATTTTCAAAATTTTGATTTTTAAATTCGGTTCGTGGTCACTTCTGATTTTAAGAACTTATAAAGCCTTTTTTATTTGAAATTCTTTTGTATAGTTTTGAAAATATAGAAAATACTTTATCTTTGTATTCTAGGAATAAAACCTATGTAAACCTTGAGAAATCATCGATGATAACAAATCCAAAGGATTTGCCATCTAGAATTGTAGTTCTAAATGGCCCAAATAAATTTATATGCGGAAGTTCTAATGGCCTAAAAGTTGAAACCATATTTTTGGCTTTAAAAGAGACTCTAGTCTATTTTTCTAATTGGCAAGCATCACAAACTTTGTTTTTCAAAAGTCAATTTAGTTAAACCCACAACAGGTTCTTTTCTAGCCAATTTTGAAATAATATCTATACTGTCATGAACTTACCTATGATGCTATAACTAACTAGCCTCAGTGATTTTGGCATTCACTGCAACAAAGCATTGCATATTTTTTATGGATAAATGGTCTAAATGAACCATGTATATATTTCTATGCCTATGCCTAGTGAATTTTATGCCATCCTCATTGAGACTAGAAACAATGCATATAGAGGATTCAAACACTACTTTAATATCCTTATCACACAGTTGACTATTACTAAGTAAATTATGTTTAAGACTATCAACTAATAACACTTTTTCATAAAGGTAGAAGGAGTGATACCAATGTTACCAATTTCAATGATCTTCTCTTTGCCATTGTCGCCAAAGATAACCACCCCTTCTTCCTTTCTCTTAATAAAAATGAATTGCGATTCATCCTCTATCATATTTCTAGAGCATCCATTATCCAAGTACCATCTTCTATTTGATCCACGGGCTGCTAGACACACCTGCATCACAGAAATCAAGTTTTTGACTTAAGTATCAAGCTTTTTTGGGTCATTGAAGGTTAGCTATTATGGTCTTTTTTGGAACCCATATCTTCTAAATTATCACTTTACTTATTTTTATAATATGTTGTATTACTTGACGATTTAACAAACATATTTTGAAATAATTTTTATTTTTCTAAAGAATTATAGCCAAGTTCTGCCTTGTCATAAACAGCTTGTTGGCTATCTAAGATCATATTCAACTTTTTAAAACTCAGAGTAAATTTATCTACAATTGGTTTTAGTTTATCTACTTTTTTTCTTATATTATGATTTTCTTCTACTAAAGATAGTTTTACTTTTGATATTCATCTTTTTCATTTGTCAGATGTTGATTTTTTATTTTTAATTCTTTATTCCTCTGACCTAGCTTCTTGAATTCATCTAGTAACTCATTAAAAGCTTTTTGAAGCTCATCAAAAGTAAAATCACTAATATATTCGGAGTTTATCTCATTCTTATGAACCAAGAAGCAAAGATTCGCTATTTCTTGAGTGTCCTCTGAACTTGACTCATCATTGTTGCTCCAACCATGGCCTTCTTCCTTGGCTTCTTGTAGGCTTTTTTAAGTAGTGGGCAGTCTACTATGAAGCGGCCTAGTTTCTTACACTCATAGTGGACGAGTGGCTGCTCCATTTTCTTTCTTTGTTTGGCTCCTCCTTACCCAATGGTCTTTTTCTCATTCTTTATCTTCTCTTTTTCACGAACCGTCTAAACTTTCTTATAATTAAGGTCATCTCCTTATCATCTTTAGCATCTTTAGAATCCTCACTTTCCTCTTCTTTATGAGTTACTGACTTTAGGGCAATGGTCTTCCTCCTTTTTGATTCTTCTTATTCCTTGTGTTGCTTCATAGTCAGCTCATGTCATTAGTGACCCAAGCAGCTCCTCTAATGGCAAGGTGTTGAGATCTTTGGCTTCTTGAATTGCAGTTACCTTGGCTTTCCATGTTTTTGGTAGTGACCTGAGAATCTTTTTCACCAAATCACTATTAGTATAAGCTTTGCCAAAACTTTTAAGATCATTTACAATATCAGTAAAGTGAGTAAACATTTCAGTAACATATTCATTTGATTCCATTTTAAATAATTCATATATATGTACAAGCATATTAATTTTAGATTCTTTAACTTGGTTAGTGCCTTTATTTGTTACCTCCAGTCTATCCCAAATCTCCTAGATAGAATTATAAGTTGAGATATGATTAAATTCACTAGCATCTAGAAAGTAATATATAACATTCATGGCTTTCAAATTTAGCTGAGCCATTTTCTTATCATACTCATTCCATTCTCCTTTGGGCTTGGAAGAGACACACCATTAAAGACTTAAGTGGGTGTGTGAGGACCATTAATTATGACACTCCACATACCATAATCTAGTGCTTGTATAAGATGCACATGCATGCATTTCAATATGTGTAGTTTGTGCCATTGAAAATAGGAGGTTTATTTTTGGACTGTCCCTTGGCAAGAGTAGTTCTAGTTGGGGCTGCCATAGATTTTTAACTCTTGACTATTAGATCAACGAGAAATAGAGTACCAAATCTTTGATACCATTTATTGCTCAGCTATGCAGCCTAAGAGGGGCAGTGAATTGGATTTTTTAAAAACTTTAAACAAAATGCAGCAAAATAAAACTTGATACATGTGTGTGATTTGCAATTGATAATGAGTTGTAAGTAAATATGCAGGAGTTCAAAAAATATATATCAAGCACCACGAACACAATAAATTAATAGTAGTTCGGTGCCAACCCTACACCTACATCTACTCTCCAAGACATCCTTCTTGAAAATTTCTACTATAATCTTTCCAAGATTATAGTCCGATTGTTTTGACCGAGCTCACAATCAACCCAGTTGATTTTCACTGAAAATCAACAAAAACCACTCTTGAGCCTCTTTTTGACTTAATACAATCTAATTCAAGGTTTGGATGGACCTTTTCTAGGTTTCAATTTCTAAAACTTGTCACAACATAGTATGTAAAAAATATGTGATAAAAATAAATTATAGCTTCTTAAAGACAAATACATAAAGAATAAGTGGAGCTTTGAATCAATTGGTTGGCCTTGAATGAACTTGAATGCCCTTCACGAACTTATCTCAATAGTGGAGGATGTGATCGTTTAGCTCTCAATCAAGGTACCTCAATATATTCTTCCTTTTTGCTTTATCTCCTTTTCTTTTTTCCTTGATCCTCAATCACTTGTCTTATCTTCTTCTTTGGTGTTCCCATGTATTTATACCATCAAGAGGTAGTTGGAAGACATTTCTAGAAATTAGACAGGCCGGAAAAATCATTGTGAAGCAAAAAATAGCCGTTCTAATTTATAAAAAAATTAGTCATTACTATTGTCAGCCGCAGATTGGTCGACTCGACTTCTTTAGGGGTTGACTCATGATTTTTAGGAGTCAACTTGAAATAGTTTTTATTTTTACTGTACTCTATCTTTCGCCTATGGCTATTGTAGGGTCAACTCTTTTAGTTTAGGGGTCGAATAGTCTATTGACAGAGGTTGACTCATTATCTTCATGGGTCGACTCGCTAACATGTTAAAGGGTCAACTTGTTTGCTTTTGGATTCGACTCTTGTCCAACAGGAGCTGACTCATGATCTTTGAAGGGTCGACTTGCCAATAAACTAAATTTTACTGCTCTCTGTCTTTTATCTGTGGCCATTTAGGGGTTGACTGGTTTGCTTTTGGGGTTGACTATTGTCTAATAGGAAACGGCTTGTGATCTTTATTAGTTGACTAGCCAACATGCTAATTTTGATTGCTTTTTGTCTGTCTTCTGAGACTGTTCTAAGGTCGACTCATAAGATATGGGCGTCAACTCGTAAAAGCGTATCAGTCTATATTAGTGTGTCGGGGTTGACTCATTATATTTCAAGGATCGATTCTTGAGATCGTCCAAGATTGAAATCTGTTGTCTTTGCCTATGAGCATTCAAGGGTCAATTCAAGATGTTCTGGAGTCAATTCTTCTTGTACGAAGCTTTAAATAGTTACATTATATTCTTTCACATTGAGAATTACAAAATGATATATTCTTGGTTTCCTGCAAGCATTCTAGTATATTCCAAGCAATTGATTAATGAACTTTTCACTCAAATGTTTTGTATCATCAAAGTCAAACCTTTTGAGTTAACAATGTGAGGATCCATGCATATTTTTAGTCCCAAGCTATATACTAGATAGATCTTGGATACTTATACAAGATTAAAAAATTTAAATAACACCTTCTAACTAGCAATTTTGGAAGAGATCCTAGAACGTTGCAAATAGTATCAGAGAAGATCCAACTCATGTCTTATGTGGACTAAAGGATATTACAACACAAGCCTTTTGACGGTTGATTATGATATTTATGATTCGATTTGATTGGATCTAAACTCTTATCTTGGTGAGAAGACGCCAGGGCTTAAATGGGAGAGTGCGTGAGAAGCCATATGGGTATGTACCTAGTCCCACATCGGCTATGCTTATATAGAGTCAAAGAATCCAAATACACCTTATGGCTAAAAATGATCCTTGAAACAAAAGTAGAAAATAACGATTAAAAATAAAATCCAAAAGAAGAAGCCAGAAAAGACAATGTAATTCAATGGGAATTCAATGATCATGCTTAAGGTGGTGGAAACCTTGGGTTTATGTGGGGCCTAAAGTTTTTTGCCATCTAAATGATAGGATGGATGTGGATGTGCAGGTTTTCTTAATAACTTGTTCATTTGATATGGCTTGGGTCTTATTTTGTAAAGCAGTTAAAAGGTACCTGGGTTGGGTGTTTTATATTAGTTTATTTTTTGATTGGTCTGTCTGCATAGGCACCTCGTAGTTAAATGTTATCCATGTTAATCCTTTCTTGGAATTGAAGGCTTAGATGGACTAGTAAAAAGAATGGGGTGAAAAAATGATTGTTGTCGAGCGCACTATTTACTGGTGATTAAGCTAGTGGAGTTGTTGCTTTTGTTTTGTAGGCTGGTAAGAGACAAGGATTTTGGGGGATGTGTGCAATGGATACAGAAGATAACCTCCTAGTGAGCTTGAAAATTTAAGGATGATGGCAAAACCTAGTTTTATATTTTTTTAGACTTTCATTTTCTATTTTCATGAAAATTTACCTAGATTTAATTTTCTACTTTTGTGATAATAATGTGTTAGGGCTTTTGAATTCCTATTATTAGTCAACATGGGATCCGATTAATCCATTAATTATAGGGATTTATTAGGCAGTTTCTTACTGACTTGTGAATCCAAAAAGGAGTCAAATTGAGCTCTAATTGGTTTTGATTTATTTCTTATTTTTAAGAGTCATTTCGAGAGAAGAAAAGGGATGCAGTTAAGCTTATTAGTGAGCTCTTTTTGCCAGCTTTTGAAGATGTGACATGAAGTTAAATCTGAGAATATAATTATTCATAAGCCTTTTCCTTTCTTCTCTCCCGCTCTCTCCTCCAATTTTCCCTATTCTTTTCCTTCCACTTTATCTCACCGTATTCTTGAATACTCTAAGATGCTATGTAAGAATTTCTGCTTTAGCACAGCAGATCTCCTGAAATTCAGATTTGAATATTGACAAACAGAGTTTTCATTCAGATTATTCTACATTTGAACTAAATATATGTTACTTGATCTCATGTAGTCTTTGTTTACCTGAAAGGATACCTCAATGTTTGTACCGAAGCACCAGACCCTAATGGCTCGTGTCAGTAATCTGGTGTAAAGAACATCAAAATTTGCATACTATCAAATGTAGACATATGCTCAAATCCGTACGAAGTGTCAAATTGCATGGTGATCCTTCGGAAATCTGCCAGAAAATGGTGAATATATGGTTTAACAAGTTTGCCATGTTAATGAAGCATGCAGTAAATCTTTCTCCAGATCTTGGATTTCCTCTGCAGTACAAGGAGATCAAGGATATAAAAAAGTGGATCAAGATTAAATCTAGAATCTGTCATAAAAGGAATGTGATTGAGGATCCATGTCATCAAGAGCCCAATATTGGAGATTTCTTGCATCAAGACGATATGATTTTAAGAAGTGAAATTCCTTCCAAGTGACGCTTCTAAAATTCCTTCCAAGTGATGCTGCTTTTGTTCAAAATTCCAATTAACATCATGAATGAGAAAGAAGTTGTCATCCAACCACAAGTGGAGCTTGAACAATAAGATCCACCATATAGAGGATTTGACCAAGATATCCAAGAATCCAATAATTCCAATCAACACCAATTCCTTGATCCATTCAATTATACACCAAAAGATGCATATATCAATACCATCATGGAGCTAAATTACCAAGAGGCTTGTCTATATTGATTGGAATGCATAATATTTAACATTTTAAGCATGAGTATAAACAACATCTGACTCCAACAAATTCTACAGTTTCAAATGTGGAATCAGACATGTGCCAACATCTAGAAGATCTCGAGGATGAGATCAACTAGAACGGAAGCAATTGACGTGTTGACCTAGGGATTAATTTTGATGATTACAAAATAACTGAGTAAGTTACTAAAGATCATACATTTTAGAGTAGCTTAAGTTGCTTTTCAGAAAAGTCTTAGAAGCTTGAACGCCTAGAAAGCAGCCTAGAAAGCATAAAGAAACTCAAAAGATGAAATTTTTAAGTTGGAGACAAGTTTGAAGGAGTTTGGAGACTTCTGAAGCATGAAAGTGGACCCTTCATGGACAAAAGTTGACTTCGAGGTATCCACATGATGAAATGATGAAGAATCAGTATGTTGAATATCAGGTGTCGACCTCCAGGTGGACTCCGGCACACTGGGGATGAGTGGCACACTTGGCATAGGCCAAGGGTTGACCTCTGGACCTATGGTTTTTCTGGTTCCCTCTAGGGTCAACTTGTAATAGGCAGGTCGACCCCTAAACCAAATATCGAGCCCGGGGTTGACCCCTCTACATTGATAGACTGTAATAGGTAGTTTTTCAGTAAGAATGAAGTGCATTGAGTTCTAAACCTACTCCAACGGTCTTCAACGGTTAGTAATTACTCTCCAATAGCTTCTCTTTATAAATAAGCCTCCAAAAGTGGAAAACAAGAAGTGAACTCCAAGAAAAATCAAGAGGAATTAGAAAAAAGAGCATTCAAAGCAAGAAGGAAATTTATTAACTGAAAAGCATTTGTTGTCCGATTCCTGTTTACTTGAAAATACGCTAGACAGATCGTTGTTAGAACCGATAAATAAAGTTTAAATTAATTATACTCTTACCTTTTCTACTCGAAAAATAGTGGTCATAAGAGGTCGATCCACAGGGAGGCGATTGAAGTTGTATAAAAATTAAAACGTTCACTCGGATTCAAAGCTGATTTTTAAATAATAAAAAAAAAACATTACGTTGGGGATGTTGAATGATTCTCTAGTCTACCAAAGAATGTTTTCTATTTGAAAATAACGAAAAGACAGATACTTGGAATCGAAGTCTAATGCAGAGTAGCGGTCAAATAGTAAGGAAAAATATTTAAATAAAATTTTTAGTACACAAAAAATAAATTGCAGAAACTGAAACTTGAAATATAGATTGCATAAAAAGAGATTTATGGATTGCATAAAAGGACGAGTACAAAAATAAAGTAAAGATTGGAAGCCTAATGCTTCCTCCTTCTACAAAATAAAACATAAAAACAAAGGAAGAAAGAAAAAAAAATCAGAAAACTCCTCCTGTGGCACGCTCGGTGGGTTTTTTTTAATTTAATATTTCTCTTTCCTTCAAAAATAGAGCATGGCTCTGTTTTCCGTTTTCTTTCGGATCTCCTCCCCTCTTTGGACTAGCCGAGCACTCCCCTCCTCCCCTTAGCCCCTGTCGATGGCCTCTTTATATAGCCAACTCTCACCCGGTGATGGATCCCCTGGGAGCGCGCTGGTGGATGGATGCGAATCCGAGATGCTCATTCGGGAAGGGAGAATGGATCACGGGCTGCTGATTCGATGGGAGCTGGCCGCGGGATCAATATGACGGCTGGCTCCAGAAGCTTCGTGGAATGCATCGCGGGAGAAGAAGCGGAGGACAGATCGCGGACGACTGGAGGATGGCTCAAATTCGGAAGAGGGGGATGGCCAGATGCTTGGGCTCATGCCTGATCTCACGGGATGCTGGAAGCGTTGATCACGGAAGAGATTTGGATGCGGCTGGAATGACTTCGGGAGCTTCATCGACTTCCCTCTTTGGACCACGGAAGGGGCGCTCTGGGAAGGAGGCTAATCCGGAAGAGAGCTGGCTGCGGGATTGCTGGGAGGAACGGGATCCGGATGAAGTCGAAATGGAAGGAGTGGTTGGATGCTGGGCGGATCGCTCCGGATGACTTCCTTCTTTGGACCACGGAAGGAACGACGCGGGATCGCTGGTACGAACGGATGCCTGATGCAGAAGGTGCGGATGGCTGGAGACGCGCTAGGGACGCGCTTGGGATACGTGGATGGCTGGCTGGGACGTTCACCG
The DNA here is from genome assembly GCF_009389715.1 of Phoenix dactylifera. NCBI lineage: Eukaryota > Viridiplantae > Streptophyta > Magnoliopsida > Arecales > Arecaceae > Phoenix > Phoenix dactylifera. The sequence goes on from NW_024068551.1 coordinate 21,962, forward strand.
CGTGAAGAACGCGGGCTGCTGGGATGCAGATGGGCTGGCACGCGGGCGTGATACGCTGGGAGATCTCGGACGTGTCGGCTGGTGTTTTGCATGACATGGGAGAGCTGGCTGAAGGGGTCTGAGACGTGGGATGGCTTGGAGATGGAAAGAACTGGATGCATGCATAGGCTGTGACGTGCGAATGGCTGAGATGCTGGGATTTCCATGTAGAAGGCTGAAGATGCATCGCGGACGATTACTGGCTATGTTGGGCTCAAACCCAATGTTATTGGGTCTCTTAGATTACTTGCACTCAAACACAAATACAACGTTAATTAGTAAATTTTTATCATTAATGATTAGCTAAAATACTAATTGAGATGGTATGACGATTGCACTTTTGTGCTCTCATCACACCCCCCCAACTAGCTTATTGCTAGTCTCTAGCAATTTAGTGCAGAAATGAGAGTGCAAAAGTATTAATTATTATTATATATATATATATAAAAATATACATGAACTAAGATAAAATACTCACTTTCGTAGAGCATTACGATTGTACTTAGCACGTGCAACAAGCCGTTAAACTCCTAGGTTACCTTAGTGGACGAGTGTTGTCTCGTGAGGGTTTGCAATGAAGTTACCCACAAACTTCAATCCCAAAATAAAATTTATTTTATGAAATGAAAGTCTAATTTCAAGTACATAAATGATAAGAATTTCAAAAGCACACAAGGTTTTAATTACTAAGTAGCCCAAATTCTAGGTTAGTATGCAATTTAAGTTGAAGTCATTAAGTTTTCCGTTAGGAAGTTGTAAGACTTATTTATACTTGAGTGGTCAGTGAAGTCTGGATCATGCACAAGCTAAGGTTTCAGATCTCCAAAATATTGCTAATGCTAGTAGTTTCCAAAAATTGGTCGGACAAGACCAATTTGCTGATTCTAAATCATCTTATCTACAGGATTTCGAGAGCTGTAAATGTTTACTTTAATACCTCATGGGCTTTATCTGTAATATTTCAGTTTACTCGAATTTTTGCAACGACGGCTTTCATACTATTGTCTTTCTCAAGGTCAAAATATAGATTTTTTTTTCAAGAAACATGATAATGTATATATTGTGCACTTTTACTCCTGTGATGATTCCTCCATGTAGCGAGCAATTAGTCGACAATTCTCACACCAGTTGGCATGAGGTGTCGGGCATCAAGACTCTCCTACGGACCTATGCTCGGGTTCCTCATCACAAGCCCGCTGACCTTTGACAATAGGTAGCCCTTTTCGATGTACTTGACTGAATCCACCATTTTATATATATATATATATATATTATGAATCAGAAAAAGATGGTTCATCAGGATTCGAGGTTGCTACCATATTCTCAACACAATGTGGACCCTATACCTTAGAAATGCAGGTCAGATGTGTTGTGAAATTCAAAGTACTATTAGCTTACAACTCACTAAAAGGAAGTTAATAAAAAGAACTCACTTTGCACTACTTCCGACTAGTCATTGGGCTCTTAGATTTTATATACCTTGTGTGTTGTACAGAAATTAGATTTTTTTTTAAATGCTTAAAAACACCCCCAAACCTAAATCTAACATTGTCCTCAATGTTAAAGAAAATTAAAGCAGTAATGGGACAGAAGAGAAGTTACCTGATATGGGTAGGTAAATTGACAATTGAGGCAAAAACCCCCAAACCTGCATGTTAGTAAAATTTGCAATTGGGTTGCCTCCCAAGAGCGCTAAGTTTTATGTCTTCAGCCAGATAATCCTAGCTTAATTAGTATAAACAGGATCTACCAGAAGTGTTTCTTCAACTTCTGGACTCAGATAATCAAGGTATGGTTTGAGGCGATGTCCATTAACTTGAAACGATCTGCCATCCTTGGTACTGCCTATAGTTATCGCACCATGCGGATGCACTTTCTCCATAATGTATTGGGCCAGTCCAGTGGGATTTAAGTTTTCCAGAGAACAGATGTAATCGAGAGTCGTATAAAAGAACTTTCTGCCTGGGTGAAATTCCTTACGAATGATCATTTTATCATGCATGATCTTCATGTGATCTTTGTACTTCTTGGCACACTCATAAGCATCGTTTCTAATTTCTTCAAGCTCATCGAACTGAAGCTTCCTATATTCTCCCGCTTTGTCAAGATCGAAATTTAAATGTTTAATCGCCCAATAGGCCTTGTGCTCTAACTCGACAGGTAAATGGCAGGCCTTTCCATAGATAGTTCTATATGGAGATATTCCAATTGGTGTTTTGTAAGCCGTCCGATATGCCCACAGTGCATCTGTTAGCCTAAGAGACCAATCCTTCCGAGATGTATTAACAGTTTTTTCAAGGATGGTCTTGATTTTTCGATTGGAAATTTCGACTTGTCCACTTGTTTGTGGATGATATGGTGCACTGACCTTGTGATTAATGTTGTACTTTCTCATAAGGGCTTTAAAGATTTTATTACAAAAATATTTTCCCCCATCACTAATGATAGCACGAGGGGTGCCAAAACGAGCAAAGATAGATTCTTTAAGGAACTTGATCACCACTTTGTGATCATTGGTCTTACACACGATAGCCTTAATCTATTTTAATACATAGTCAACTGCCACAAGAATGTACTGGTGCCCAAACGACATAGGAAAAGGACCAATAAAATCAATACCCCAAACATCGAAGATTTCTATAATTAAGATAGGGTTCAGGGGCATCTCATTTTTTCTCGAAAGTTTTTCTAATCGTTGACATCGATCGCAAGATTTATAATAGTCATGCGCATCTCGAAAAAGTGTGGGACAATAAAATCTGTACTGCAAAACTTTTGCAGCAATTTTCTTCCCACCAAAATGACCACCACAAGCATGGTCATGACAAAGGAAAAGGACATTCCTTTGATCGTGTTCAGGGATGCATCGTCTGATGATTTGATCAGAACAGTAGTTTGAACAAGTATGGTTCATCCCAAAAATGTCATTTTACACGAGCTAGGAAGCAGAATTTCTCTTATTTGGTCAATGAACTGGGCATTCATTCAGTAACTAGATAGTTGACTACATCAGCATACCATGGAACATTGGTATGGAAAATTATCATTAATTATTCATCAGGGAAGGTCTCAGACACAAGCATGGATTCTCCAGATGATTCAACAATTAATCTGGACAAGTGGTTAGTTACAACATTTTCAGATTCCTTTTTATCTCGTATTTCAACATCAAATTTCTAGAGCAATAGAATCCAACGAATGAGTCTTGCCTTGGCATCCTTCTTTGTGAGAAGGTACTTAAGGGCGGCATGATCAGAATAAATAAGGACCTTGGATCCTATCAGATAGGGACGAAATTTGTCAAGAGCAAAGACAACAGCCAACAACTCTTTTTCAGTGGTAGAATAGTTGAGTTGGGCGTCATTCAGAGTTTTGCTCGCAAAATGAATCATATAGGGAAGCTTCCCCACTCGCTGACCTAGGACGACACCTATTGCATAATCAGATGCATCACACATGATTTCAAATGGCAGATTCCAATCAGGAAACCTTATGATGGGTGCTGAGGTTAGTTCAGAATTCAGTCTTTCGAAAGTAGTTATACACGTTGGCGAAAAATTAAAAATAGCATCTTTCACCAACAGATCGCATAAGGGTTTCGACAATTTACTGAAATCTTTGATAAAGCGGCGGTAAAAACCCGCATGCCCTAAAAAGGATCGGACTTCCCTAATAGTTTTGGGAGGTGGTAACTTAGCAATTAATTCTACTTTGGCTTTATCCACATCAATTCCCCTTAGTGACACAATGTATCCCAAAACAATACCTGATTGAACCATAAAATGATATTTTTCCCAGTTAAGAACTAATTTTTTCTCTTTACATTGTTCTACAATAAGGGTCAAGTGATGTAGACATTCATTAAAATTAGATCCGAATATAGAAAAGTCATTCATAAAAACTTCTAAAAATTTCTCCTCCATGTCGGAGAAAATGCTTATCATACACCGCTGGAATGTAGCCGATATATTGCATAACCCAAAAGGCATGCGATGATAGGCAAAAGTGCCATAAGGACAGGTGAATGTAGTTTTCTCTTGATCCTCATGTGCAATTGGAACTTGGTTATATCTAGAATAACCATCAAGAAAACAGTAATGAGAGTGGCTAGCTAGACGTTCCAACATTTGGTCAATGAAGGGTAGTGGGAAGTGGTCTTTCCTAGTCATGGCGTTCAGCTTTCTATAGTCGATGCATACTCGCCATCCAGTTTGGATTCGAGTTGGGACTAACTCATTGTGGTTATTCTTAATTACAGTAATTCCAGATTTTTTTGGTACGACTTGAACTGGGCTCACCCACTGGCTATCAGAAATAGGATATATAATCCCTGCATCTAAGAGTTTAATGATTTCAGCTCGAACCACATCCTTCATGACTGGGTTAAGTCGCCTTTATGGTTCTCTAGAGGTTTTTGCATCCTCTTCTAGATGAATTTTATGTTGGACCATAGAAGGGCTAATCCCCTTGATATCAGCTATAGACCAGCCGATCGCTTCTTGATTTTTCTTAAGGATATTTAACAACTTCTCTTTCTGTTTTTTAGTTAAATTTGATGCAATAATAACAGGTAAGGTGTTGTTGTCCTCGAGAAATGCATATTTTAAGTTTTCAGGCAGATCTTTAAGTTCAAGCTGGGGAGGTTTGATCCTTGAAGGTATTAGCTGGGATTCAGGTATAGATAATGATTCAAATTTAGTAGCCCATCTGCTAGTATCCATTACAGAAATGGAATCTAACAATGCATTAACCTCCTGATTCGACTCTCCTTCCTCACAATCTTGACTGAATTGGGCCAAACATCTTTCTAGTGGATCAGAATAACTTGATTCCTCGAAGGACTTGCTGATTATGTTCTCAATCATGTGAATTTCTTCTAAATCGTCCATCTCAGATGGTTGATTACTACTATGAAAGATATTGAGCTGGACGGTCAAGTTTCCAAATGCTAAGGTCATTATCCCATTTCGGCAACTGATCACAGCATTTGAAGTGGCCAAAATTGATCTGCCTAGGATTACCGGGATGTGACTACCTAAATTTTTCACTGGTTCAGTTTCGAGGACTACAAAATCCACAGGATAGTAAAACTCATTCACCTTTACAATTACATCCTCTACAATTCCCTTAGGATACTTCTCAGTCTTATCTGCTAATGACAAAGTAATATTTGTGGGCTTTAATTCCCCCAAACCTAGTTTGGTGTAGACAGAATAGGGTAATAGGTTTGCACTTGCTCCTAAGTCTAATAGGGCTCTCTGGATGATTGTTTCTCCTATTTTTATTTCAATGGTAGGGCAACCAGGGTCTTTGTATTTTGGGGCAATCTATTGTTGAATGAGAGATGAAGCCTGTGCAGTCATAATAGCTTGCCTAGGAATGCTGGTTTTTCTTTTGACCGTTGTAAGGTCTTTCAAGAATTTTGTATAGGAGAAGTTTATCGTATGGCATCGAGAAAATGTATATTTATTTGAACATTTTTAAAAACTTCCATTATTTCATCAAAGTTAGATTGTTTCTTGGAGTCCTGAAGTCTACTGGGAAAGGAAACCTTAGATTTGTATATTTCTATGGGTTCTTTCTTTTTTTCTGGTTTGTTCTGTTCTTGACCCCTCTTTTGAATAGGGTTCTTATTGGGTTCATGTTTATTTTCTTTTACGTGTTCAGGAAGTTGGACTTTATTGTCCACTTACTTGCCAGACCTTAAAGTGGTAATAGCCTGGACTTAATGGGTTAGATTTTCATTAGAATCGATTTGATACTGACCTCTCTGACCTTGTTGTCTACTAGGGTTAGGCACTGGTTGACTAGGTAGTTCACCTTTATTCCTATCCTCTAGAGAGTTTGCTATTTATCTCAGACTAACTTCAAGTTTTGCAATTGCTTGCGTATGGAATTGGTTAGTCTGGGTTTGGGTCATGTTGGTCTGTTGTTGTTGTTGGATAAAATCTTGTTGTTATTTCATCATATTAGCCATCATGGTTTCTAACGGTGAAGATTGTTGTGGGATGGGGGTATTGTAAGGAGGTACAGATGGAACCAAAGGTTGGTTCATTTGTGATGGACCTATCCTGGGAAAGTTCCTCTGAAAATCTGGTGAACCATCTTGATACTGAATAGGTACATTTTGCTTGTATGAGAAATTTGGGTGGAACCTATTATCAGGGTGGTAGACTGGGCTGAATGAATTAGGAGTGGGCTTCTTGAAGGCACTATATGAATTTAGAGCATTTGCTTCCTCGACCTTTATGGTGAGCAGGTTAGGGCAGCACTCCACTAGATGCTCCGTACTGTTACACAAGATACATAAACTATGTGTCTCGTGTTCCACTTTCATGATGGGATTTGACTCTTTGTATGAACTCGAACTAGCGGAAACAGTGAAAGCATCAAACTTTTTACTTAAATTGTTCACTCCAGTCACCAGATTGGACATGACATTTTTGAGATCTGGGTCTGCTTTTATTTCATAATTACCTGATTTTCTAGATTCGAGCTCATCTCTATTTACTTCCTCACCATAGCTACTCCAATTTTGGGCGTTCTCGGCTAAGTCAACAAGAAATTCATAAGCTTGTTCTGGGGTTTGGTTCATGAACCTATCCTTGTGCATGGACTCGATCATGTTTATATGTGCCGGAAGTAGTCCTTATAAAAGAAGTGGACCAGATCAGCCTTATCAAGCCCATGGTGTGGGCATTTGACCAACAAGTCATGGAATCGTTCCCAAGTTTGGAAAAATTCCTCTTCAGATTTTCCTCTGAAAGTTCTTATGGCATCTTTAATTTTTTCTATTTTAATCATGGGATAAAATTTTGCCATGAACTTCCTAGATAGTTGTTCCCATGTTGTGATGGAATTTGGGGCCAGAGAATATAGCCATGCCGCGGGTCGATCCTCTAAGGTCATTGGGAACAATCTCAATTTTACACTTTCTTCATCTAAATTTTGATTTTTGAAAGTTTGACAAATTATCATGAATTTATTTAGATGAATGTAGGGTTGTTCACTTTCAAACCCATGGAATTTGGGTAGCATATTTATTGTCGCAGCCCGAATTTCAAATTGGGCTGTGTTATTTATTGGCAACACTATACATGTAGGTGGACTAGCGGATGCAGGAGCGAATAGTTCATTTAGGGTTCTAATATGATCACCCATTGTAGAGATTGGTGGTTGATCAATAATTCGTTGGATGTGACGATAATTTTTTCCAACCTCTGGGTTAAATGGTATTAACTTACCCCTTAATGATCTTCTACCATGCATACATTATCCACACTAATTAGACTCGACTCTTAAACGAAATCCTAAAAGAGAAGAAGAAGAAGAAGAAGAAGGGCTAGACCAAGATGACCACAATCAACACCACACAACGGATTGGCTCTGTAATCTTGAGATTAAAGAAGGCTTAGTGGCTTTTAATCTAGTTGCACAGAGATTTATCAGGTTAAAAAGTTTCTGAAATTCTCTCTAGATTAGACAGCTCCTAATCTCTCTTTCAGATTAAACTTGAGCTTACCAATTAAGCGATCCAGTAACTAGTGACCAGAAAAGCCCCGGGGTGTGTGGTGGTGCCAGAAGGGATACACTAGTACCACAATACCCATAACAGTTCTCACTGTTGTAAAACTTTTTTAGACATCACCAATTACTAAATTTTCACTGGAGTAGCTTTCAGCCGCTTCTTTCCAAGAGCCTAATTGAGCTCGAAAACCCTAAGGCCAACGTCTAATTGATTTTAATTTAATTTGGCTTAGGATATGTATGCAAGGTGGTGATTTTTAGGCTAAGGACAGGTAATGACTTTCCGACCTTATATTTTTAATGGATTTTGCCCTTAAATTATTTTATGCAAATGCTTAATACTAAATGCAGCAAATATTCAATAATTTTTTTAAAGTTTATGGAATATCATTAGGTTGTACTGATTAAATGAGCAAGCAAATTTTTTTTCTTTTTCTTTTTTTTAAATTTTAAATTTTGAATTTCAGAATTCAAATTTTGAATTTAAATTTTTAAATTTTAGAATTTTGGAATTTTTTTTGGAATTTATTTTTTTTAATTCCAAATTTCAAATTTCAAAATTTAATAACTACGAAATTATTAACTAAAAATAATCAAAATAAGAAAAATTAATAAAAAAACTTACTACCGGAGTGCGTTCACTCTGGGCATCCAAAATTCGATTTGATCTTCGTGATCGTTCTTGCTTCTCAATTTGCCTCCTCGGTAACAGCACCAAAATTTTGCTCCGGGAGCTTCATCGACTTCCCTCTTTAGACCACGGAAGGGGCGCTCTGGGAAGGAGGCTAATCCGGAAGAGAGTTGGCTGCGGGATTGTTGCCCAAGGTGACAAGCCAAGAGGGGGGGTGAATTGGTTTCTCTTAATTTTAACTATCTTACTTATGTTAAAATGATGAGTTAGTGGAATTAAACGAATCACAATACAAATAACAAGAAGTATAGTGGTTCGGTGCTCTCCTTAGCACCTACGTCCACTCCCCAAGCGACCCCTTGGGAATTCACTATAATCCCGCGGATTACAGTTGGATTGTTTTCCGGGCTCACAATCCAAAAACCTTTACACTTTGATTTTTCGAGTTCACCAAAAACCTATGTTGGTTTTACGGGCTCACCAACGAACCTATGTTGGTTTTTCGGGCTCACCAACGAACCTTTACAATTGGTTTTACGGGTTCACCAATCAACCTATTCCGTTGGTTTTGCGGGCTAACCAACTAACCTTTACAAGGAGTTTAATAAACAAAGTAAGAAGATTTAAGCTCCTAGATGAGCAAATATAACAATATAATCTACAAAGAAGAGTTTAGAGAATAGTTATCGCTTGATGTGACTTCTCTCTTCTTTGTCAAGGATGCTTCACTCTTCAAGGGTGGATGAGCTCTTAATGACTCTTTGAATCTGCTCAACCACTTTCTTTTGACTCTTGAATGAAGCGCTTGGATGAAGAAGATTAGGGCACTTTGTCTTTCTTGTGTACTCTTTGATATTTTGCAAAAGGATGTTCTCTCTGATGAATAGTGCCACTTTAAATAGTTTTCTTCATCCATTGGACAAGCCCCAATAGTTAGAATTCAAAAACTAGCCGTTACTCACTGTTGGAAGGACAAAAAGTACTTCTGCAGAACTAGCCGTTATACTTCTGCCCGTGTTTGGGTCGACCCAACTTTCACTTGGGTCGACCCAACTTTCACTTGGGTCGACTCAAACTTTCCTTGGGTCGACCCTCTCAGAACCACAGAAATTTGCAATTCAGCCTTCCTTCACTTGGGTCGACCCAACATTTCTTTGGGTCGACTCAAGGTTCAGTTGGGTCGACTCAACTTCTTCTTGGGTCGACCCTCTCAGGATTTTCAGAGAACCTTTTCTGTCATCTGTTCTGTCTTACCTTTGGGTCGACCCTCTCAGGGTTTGGGTCGACTCAAGGTTGGGTCGACTCAACTTCATCTTGGGTCGACCCTCTCAGTATTTTCAGAGAACCATTTTCTGACATGTTGAGAAGCTTGAAGTTTGGGTCGACTCATGCTTTCCTTGGGTCGACCCAACTTACTGTTCATCTGTGCTATTTTTGCAGAAGTGTGCCAAATGCTTTCTTGATGTGCCGGGGTCGACCCAATCAACCTTGGGGTCGACTCAATCCACACTTTGCTGCAACTCAAGGTTAGATTCATTCATATAAACAATGAAATGCATCTTTATCTTATTATACAAATATACTGAGAGTAACAGACTTATAAATGAAGTATCGATTTAACTTATAACATACTCTCGATTATTGCTTGTTAATCATCAAAATAACACTATCATCCTCAATCTCCTCCTTTTTGATGATTACAAAATATAGAGTATGAGCCTATTGATACTTATCTTAAAATTAGTTTTAAAAGGGCTCAAGTTGCTGAATTTCAGCTTTTCAAATATAAGAGTGAAGTCTCCCCCTATATCATTCAAATGTTTCCAATTTGACTTTTTTGAATCGCTCCCCCTTTCATTTATAATTCATTAAAGATGAAACTCTAAAAATTTGAGATAAAGCATGAGTTTCAGGTTATGTATCGAGGTGTGAAAGGTGCGTGCCAAATTCTGAAATTCTATGTGCCAAATTCTGAAATTTAATAGAAATTTTAGATTTGATCATTTTCATTGTTACAAATTGCTCCCCCTTAAATGTATATGTTTTCCTATTATAATTTTCAATTTGTTTTACAACTTATTTCTCTTTTCTTACACAAATTATTTCTCTTTCTTTACTTCTCCCCCTTTTTGTTATCATCAAATAGGTGCATGGGAATAGACATAATAAGTAACAAACATTTAAACTTCATTGATCAAAATAGAAACATTTTAGTACAATAATGCCAAAAACAAAAGCAAATACAATGTTCCTCAATCAAAGTTCAAGATACATGATAAACACAAGATACATATGAGAACTAGATACCTATCCTAGGCTCTAAACAGAAATACTAATATCAGCCTAGGGAGTATCTAATGGCTGGGATCTAGTCCTCATCCTCCTAGTGTACGTGGCGAGGGGAGGTCGAGCCTGATGAGACTGAGTCTGGCGTGGAGCACGATGAGCTGGATGACTCTGTGCTGAAATCTCTGACTCAGCAGCCTGTGGCACAGATGGTACATGAGTCTCTCTCTCTCTCTCCGTAGAGCTCCTATCTGCTGCCTCAGATCACTGATCTCAGCAGACATGATGTCTAATCTGCTCGTCAGCCTATCAGTGATAGTCCTCGCCTGAGCTGACATAAGCTCAGTCATCCTACTCCAGAACGCATCTGTGTCTCCCGCAGGAACAGATGATGATGGTCCAGCCTCTGAAGGTGCAGTAGGATGATCCATATGCTCCTCATCCTCAGGGATAGGGTCTCCAATATCTGGTGCATCACCCTGAATCCCTGCTCCAGTATGAATCCACTGCCCGTTCACTTTTTCATAGCCCATGCGTATAAGTGTTCGTGCAGTGTATGTATCAGTATGAAGCAGATGCCTGGATACCTCCCCCTCGACAGATATGTCGTGCTGTCGAAAGATTAAAGTGAGTATCATACCATAAGGCAGGGATACTCTGGAGTTGCAGATCACCTTCCTCATCTGCCTCAAGATCATGGCCGGGAGATTCAGGGGAATACCCTGAATAATATGCTCCATCACTACTAGATCTCGCTCTGTGATGAGATCGAATCTCCCGCTCTTCGAAAATAAAATCCTATTTATGATGCTGAGCAATAACCTCATTTCTGCAGAAAGAGAGCTTGCTATTACCTTCTCCGAAAAGTCGAAGTATTCATTCTCCATTATCAACTGCAGGGCTCTCATCTTGTTTTCAGGTTTTTCTGGAGTGGCTCCTTCGCAGGGGAGATGAAGCAACTCACTCAAACTCTCCTCGGAAACTCGAACCCTAACTCCTCGAACTTCCGAAATGAGCCCTCCCATTCCAGTTTTGAGGAAGGCATAGAACTCCCAAACTAGTCCGGGGTAGATCATCATATCTAGGGAGCAAAGATACTCCCAATCTTGCCTTTGGATCCATTCCCTCAAACGGAACCCTTCTTGATCAAAGAACTCGGTATGGATCCTTCTCCCCGTTGTAACTGGTCTCCCCGCAAACCTTGCAAGTTGTACTGAGGGGGAAGGAGGAGGAGGTGGCTCTGCACGTGCCTCACGTTGTGGAGACACTGTAAATGGTTCCGTAGCATGTCTTTCCTCACGTTGGATCCGTGAGACTCTTCCGGATCTCTTGGCTATGGCTCTTTTGGGTCCCATTTCTCCAAGATCTTGAAGTAATCTAGTGTTTGGAGATGATTGGAGGAGATTGGAGAGTGGGGAATAGAGTTTTCAGAAGAGGACAAGGGCAAACAGTGCCCTAAAAAAGCTCTCGGGTCCCCCTTTTAACAGTGGGGTCCCGACGTTGGGTCGACTCAAGAATTTTCTTGGGTCGACTCAACGTTGGGTCGACCCTATTCTGGGTTGGGTCGACCCAAGTTCAGAATTTTTTTCTTTCTCTTCCTTTTTGCTTCTAAAAGTTTTCCTTGCTTCCAATCCTTACAAATCCTTTATGGGACAATGATACATGAGTAAGAAATCTATATATGACAATTTTGACTCATGTTTCATGGGTTTTTAGAAATGGGAGGAATGTATCGTGAGACTGCTTGCTCCCTTTTATATCTCTTCAATAAAAAGGATCACATATGCCTAATTCCCTCCTTAGCATGCAGAATCTATCTTCACTCAAGGGTTTTGTGAATATGTCGGCTAATTGTTTTTCAGTGCATATATGCTCAATACACATGTTTCCATTTTGCACATGATCCCTAATAAAATGATATCTTATTTCTATGTGTTTGGCTTTAGAATGCTGAACCGAATTTTTAGTAAGGTTGATGGCACTAGTATTATCACACTTAATAGGAATATTATCTAGCTTAACTCCATAGTCCTCTAGTTGTTGCTTAAGCCATAGTACTTGAGCACAACAACTGCCAGCAGCTATATATTCAGCTTCAGCTGTTGACAGTGCCACTGAATTCTGCTTTTTGCTAAACCATGATACTAAGTTGTTTCCTAAGAATTGACATGTTTCACTAGTGCTCTTCCTATCTAATTTGCATCCAGCAAAATCAGCATCTGAGTATGCAAGCAAATCTAGACAGGAGTCTCTTGAGTACCATAATCCTATGTTCGTAGTTCCTCTTAAATATCTAAGAATTTTTTTAACAGCACTTAAATGTGACTCCTTAGGATCTAATTGGTATCTAGCACATATTCCTACACTAAATACGATGTCTGGTCTACTAGCAGTAAGGTAGAGCAAGGATTCAATTAGTCCTCTATAAAGCTTAATATCAATACTCTTTCATTTTTCATCTTTGTCTAGCTTACTAGTAGGAATCATTGGAGTGCCTACTCCCTTATGATTTTCATTTCCAAACTTCTTTAGTATTTTCTTTGTATACTTAGTTTGATGAATGAAAATACCTTCTTTAGTTTGTTTGATTTGTAATCCTAGAAAGAAACTTAGTTCTCCCATCAAACTCATTTCGAATTCTCCATGCATTAAATCAGCAAATTCTTTGCAAAGAGTATCATTTGTGGCACCAAAGATTATGTCATCTACATATATTTGTACCACTAATAGATTTTTGTCCTTTCTTTTGAGAAACAGTGTTTTATCTACATTTCCTCTACTAAAGTCATTATTAAGCAGAAATTTGCTTAATCGATCATACCAAGCCCTAGGTGCTTGCTTTAATCCATATAATGCCTTATGTAGTCTAAACACATGATTTGGCAATTCATGATTTTCAAAACCAGGAGGTTGCTCTACATATACTTCTTTCTCAATAAAACCATTTAAGAATGCACTTTTTACATCCATTTGATACAATTTGAAATCCATGAAATATGCAAATGCTAGAAGTAATCTAATAGCCTCTATTCTAGCTACAGGAGCAAATGTTTCATCAAAATCTATTCCTTCTTCTTGATTGTATCCCTTAGCTACAAGTCTAGCTTTATTTCTTATAACTAACCCATTTTCATCTAATTTATTTCTAAAGATCCATTTTGTTCCAATTACTGAGTTATGCTTTGGTCTTTTAGTTAATGTCCATACATTACTTCTTTTGAATTGATTTAATTCTTCTTGCATGGCATTTATCCAATTAGTATTCTTTTCAGCTTCTTCATAAGTCTTAGGTTCTAATTGTGAAACAAAAGCAAGATAATCATTTAAATTTCTAAGAGATGATCGAGTTCTTACCCCTTGAGATGGATCACCAATGATTAAGTCTTTAGGATGTCTATATGCATACCTCCATTCCTTTGGCAAGTTTTGAGATTGTGGTGGCACGCAATCATCTTCCTTATCTTGAATTGGCACGTCATCAATATTCAACTTTTCAAAGTCGATAATTCCTGTATCATCATCAAGAATATTTTCTTTCCTAGCAGACTCACTATCAGACTCATCAAATATGATATTAACTGACTCTTCCACTACAAGAGTTCTTTTATTGAATACTCTGTATGCCCTGCTAGATGTGGAGTATCCTAAGAAGATACCTTCATCTGACTTGGCATCAAATTTACTTAGATCCTCCTTGCCATTGTTTAAGATGAAACATCTACATCCAAATACTCCAAGATATTTAGCAGTTGGTTTCTTATTCTTCCAAAGTTCCACTACAGGAAAATTGGGAAAAGGCGACCCTTTTTTGCCGACGCTATCCACACGCGTCGGGAAAAAATACCCCAGGCGTCACATATCCTCACGCTTCAAAGAAGCGTCGGTGGCTCCTCCCTAAATACAACCCTCCCGATCGAGCCCTAGCCTGGCCTCCTTTTCCGGCTCTCCGCCTCCCCGAATACCCACCCTCCTTTTCCGGCTCTCCGCCTCCCCGAATACCCACCCGATCGAGCCCTAGCTAGCCCTCCTCTCCGGCACGAGCGGCTGCCTCCGCCCTCAAGCCTCCTCCCTCCTCTCCGACGTCAACCGACAAGCCTTCAAGCCTCGAGCGAGCTTCACCTCCGCCCGAGGATCTTTCCGAGGATCTTCTCCTCGTCCCTCCTCTCCGGCTCCGACCGATTGGCCCTCAAGCGTTGATCGAGCTTCTTCTCCGCCCGAGGATCTTCTCCTTGTTCTTTGGAAGCGCCGATTCGAGGTATGCCCCCTCTTTCTCCTGTCAGCTAAATACTTTACAGAAAATTTTCTTTACCACTGTAGGATGCTTGTTGTGGTGGCACATACATGCGCTTAGTTGGAATAGTTGACGAATCTATGTCCCCGATGCAATACTTGCTCATCATCTCCTTAGCAGAGGTGCTGTGACCTACATCTTCAAAATCGTTGGTTGCATCCTTCCCTGCAAAGACAATTAGATGAAAAATTCAGTTCTGCAAATAGAGTCAATTAAGCAAGACCAGAGTTTGACTGGTTTAATCATGCTTTCTTTTATATAAGAATGGAGGAAAATATACAAGACAAAAAGCAACTAACATGTAAAATCTACAGTTCAACAAAAAGCTGATTTGAATTATTACCAGTTACTGCTAGCAAGACTTCATCACCACCTGGATGCTCATCCATAAATGGGGTGACATCGAACACCTGTAGTACCAAAATATGTGAAAATAAAAGTGAGTACTTCATGATGAAGAAAAGATATGAGCATGCCCAAATTTTCATATCAAGTCCCCGCAAGTTAATACGCAATTATTCGGATATGTCTTAAGCTCTTCATAAATCATTGTCCTATATGTTAATAAGGGGAGATTGTCAATATACAGATCGACTTGCCTAACGTAAAAAAAAAAGAAGGGGAAGAGAAGAGCATGGGTTTAATGTTTTATAAACACTAAATCTCAGATAATGTCAGAAAGAAAGAAGGCAAGAACAGTAATATAATTTGGTTTAGGTGTGAAATCATTAATATTTTTATAAGAGATAACGCGTAAGTCCCTACAAATGACGACCAGAATGAGAACTACTAGATACAATTTCTTAAGATGATTAAAATAAAAATATTGAAGTCACCAGGAGAAAGGAAAGAGGGCATTTCAAGAAAAGATCCAATTTTCTGTAAGTTCTTACAGAAAATTTAAATACTTTACAGCTAAATGTAATTTCTTTACCACTGTGGTCATACTGTAAGTTGAATTGTGATTCAGATCATAACTTGAGCTGCTTTTTTTTTTTGTGACTCCTGTCATCCTAACTCCACATTTGCATCACAAATAAGACCTAGACTAGCTAATTGGGCACGCATGAGTTTTGCACTGATAAAGAATGCTCGGGTGAATATATATTGATGCCATAAAGATAGGGACAAAAATCAGTACAAATTAAAAAAAAAAACAAAAAAAAACATGGTTATAGTACTTGGGTTCTCATGCTCCAAGTAAATTTCTTGGGTTCTCCTGCTCCAATATACATTTATGACATGACACAAGAAAAGAATATGATATGGCACAAGAAACCCACTTGTGCCTTTCCCTTCAAAGCAACTGCATTTAATGATAGGAATACACACATACAAATATATATACATACAATATATATATATATATATATATTGTATGTATATGTGTGTGTATATGTACACATATATTCATAGACATGCATGCATACATAAACACGTACTTTTCATGAGTAAAAAAAAAAAAAAAACCAATATAGCCCATTCACTGGATGTACAGATATATGAATGCTATTTATCAGAGTTATATATGTAGTCTTTTTGGGGGATGAACTGTATGTTGTCATCTGCATGAGTGTGGATGAAGCAATGAGGTAGCTTGGCAGACTGGATAAAATGCAAGATGGTATTGCAATGACATCTAAGAGCACCTGACATTG
This sequence comes from Phoenix dactylifera, assembly GCF_009389715.1. Lineage (NCBI taxonomy): Eukaryota > Viridiplantae > Streptophyta > Magnoliopsida > Arecales > Arecaceae > Phoenix > Phoenix dactylifera. The sequence continues at coordinate 38,394 of NW_024068551.1, forward strand.
ATACACAATAGTGATGATATTTAGGAACTGAAATTTGAGGTTCCTGTGCCAGTGTACCGACTCGTGTGCTGCATTTCTTTTGACAAGCTATCTTATGTGAGGATGCCAGTCTTTTTGAACAGAAGCTCTATGTCTGTGGCTAGAATGCTGGCATTTTTTAACTGTGGAACTTCTTCATGGCATCAATGGCAGAAAGGTACGCAACCACTTTCAAGGCATCTTTTAACTGTGGAACTTCTTCCACTACAGTAAAAGAGGAAAAAGAGAGAGGTAGAAAGAGAGAGGTTTCTTTTCTTGCCATTAGCTAAACAAAACCTCTTCCATATAGCAGGAAAGAGAGAGGTAGAAAGTGATCCCTATGAATGAGTGAGAAGGCTCTCCAAGCACCACATTTCTTTAATCTAGCTTTTAGGCTGAAGGTAGGTGAAAAGTACCATTAATCTCATCGCATGGATAGAGATATCTGGCATTGGACTTTTTTGTTTGTCTTTATTTATCTATCTAGCAAATGTGAGGAATGGCTTGCATCATGGAGAATATAATTTATAATTCCTAGGATACATAGGGTTGATGATAAGCACCATGGACCACATTACTATTGTTCCTGATGCTTAGCTAAATACAATGTCTCACCGACCATCACATGAACTATTGCACAAAATAATACATCCATGGTTCAAGAAAGATAGGACCATAGAAAAGGTGCCATTTGTTAAATCTTTCGACAAACACGTATAAATAAAATAAGAAAAAGGCATATGCTGCTATGTGTTTTGGATTCAAAATAAATAGCTTACAAGTTGTATGTTACATGCATCCACCAAATCATATGATAATGGTGCATCCAATTCACATTCAATAAAAGCAGAATATAAGTTGGAAATCTTCTCTTCTTTTTTGTATAGGTTTAAATGTAAAGATGAAATACAGCCTAGTGGGATTATAGATGCTTTGATTCGTCCCAACTGTCACATGCATATAATATGGATTTTTGTTTTTTTCTGTTTCATGCATATACTATGGATCTGTTTCATGCATACTGTGGAATGTGGATGCATTATGCATTACTTGCCCTTATGCATATTAGATCTTGATTCGTAATATCTTGGATTGGTGCACTTACCCTTATGAGAAATGATAAGATCAACTTTAGGCTCCTATGAAACTACATATGTGTATGGGAATAGATCAACTCGTGATAGTAGATGTTTGCCAATATTGATTCAATTAGTATCTTCTGTCCTGGATTTCAAAACTGGGATCCAAGGAACCTTCAAAATGGACTAAATTGTAAGGTAGGTTTCTTAACAAGCTATGGTTTTGTTTTGAGAATGATTACAGCGCATTATTTTTGTATTTTGAATGTCAGGCAATATATTGTGAGGTTATAGTAAGTGTCACATGCTTTTCTTCATGCAATTTATATGTAGTCCATCCTTCTAATAGTGTTTATCTTTTTTATATGAACTGCAGTTCAATCGGTATTCTAATAGAATGGACAAAGTTGGATAAATAAGTTGAGATCCAGTGCCGAATATTTGGATGGAGTTCAGAATTTCATTAAGTTTGCTTTTGAGAAATCTAATATGAACGGAAAAATTTTATGTCCATGTCAAAAATGTGTAAACGGTTCTGCTCTTGATCCAAAAATTGTTGAAGAACATTTGGTATGGAATGGTTTTCTAAAGGGTTATACTGAATGGGTACTCCATGGAGAGTTCATACCTTCATGTAACCAACCCTATCTAGAAGACACCTTCAATTTTGGATGTAGTGACACGGAACAAAATTCTGTAGAAGAAGATGATATAAGGGGCCTACTTAGAGATGCTCTTGGACATAATATCAGAACTGTAGGAGAAAATGAGCGTGCAGTTATTGATCAGTCCATGCATGTTGAGGAATCTATACATGCTGATGACACAGCTCATTATGATAACTTGGTGAAAGATTGTGATCAAGAACTGTATCCGGGTTGTAAGAATTTTACGAAGATTTCTTTTCTTCTGCATTTATTACATTTGAAATATTTGAATGGGTGGCCAGCAAGTCTTTTACCATGCTTCTTCAATTATTAAAGGATGCATTTTCGGAAGGTGTTACTTTGCCATCATCTTCATATGAAGCCAAAAAACTAATAAAAGAGTTGGACCTTGGATACGAGAAGATACATAGTTGTCCGAATGACTGCATTTTATATCGTGGTGAAAATAGCAACCAAGAGTCATGCCGAATATGTGGAACTTCACGATGGGTAAAACCTAAAGAAGATGAGAATGATTCATTGACTGAAGTGGATGCTGCACTGACTAAGAAAAAACCGGCTAAAATTTTGAGGTATTTTCCTCTTATACCAAGATTAAAAAGGATGTTTGCATCATCGAAGACAGCTTCCTCGATAAGATGGCATGACGAAGGTCGTATAAAGGATGGAATGTTACGACACCCAGCGGATAGTCCTGCATGGAAAGCATTTGATGATAGGCATCCCGAATTTGCTTCTGATATTCGCAGTGTTAGGCTAGGTTTAGCTACTGATGGATTTAATCCATTCCGAACGATGAACTCAACATACAGCACTTGGCCGGTTGTTTTAATTTCATATAATTTGCCACCATGGATGTGTATGAAACAGTCTTCAGTAATTCTGTCAATGGTTATTCCAGGTGACAAGGGCCCAGGTAATGATATTGATGTTTTTCTACAGCCTCTAATAGAGAAATTGAAACAAATATGGGAGGGTATTGATGCATTTGATGCTTTTGCTGGCCAAAATTTCAAATTGCGTGCAGCTCTTATGTGGACTATCAATGATTTTCCTGCTTATGCTAATTTATCTGGTTGGAGCACTAAGGGGCGTATTGCATGTCCTTCTTGTGGAGATTCAACCCATTCATATTGGTTAAAACATGGAGGAAAGTTCTGTTATATGGGCCATCGTCGGTGGTTAGAAGCAAACCATCCATTTCGATTTCAGAAAGACTTATTTGATGGTACCATAGAGTTGCGATCTGCCCCTATTCCACCAACTGGAACTGAAGTCCTTAGACAAATGCATGGCACCAATTATATACCGGGTAAGGTCTCCAAATGTTCAAAGAAGAGGGGAAGGGAGCATGTTGGCAGCACAATGAATGAAGGATTAATAGCAGAGGTTAAAGAGGATGCTGACAACTTTTTTGAGAATGAAGACAACGTATATGGTCAGGAAACAATGGCAGCATCTACACAGAAACAACTATGGAAAAAAAAGAGCATTTTCTTTGATTTACCTTATTGGGAGTATAATCTTCTTCGACATAACCTTGATGTGATGCATATAGAGAAGAACATTTGTGATAACTTGATTGGAACATTGTTAAATCTTGATGGAAAGACCAAAGATAACTTGAAAGTTGTTGACCAGATAGACAACCCAAGAGGGGGGGTGAATTGGGTTTTAAGATAATTTTGCAATTAAAATGTTTGAGGATGACTAATTAATATTTTTGCAAGATGATTAATTAGTTGCTATGTGCTGTGAGTGAAATGAGAGTGAGAGAGAGAGACACAAGCAATCACAAACACAATGTTTATAATGGTTCGGAGCTAACCCTTGCTCCTACGTCCACTCCCCAAGTCTCACTTGGGAATTCACTATAACCCCTTGGATTACAGCCGGTTGTTTTACAAGCTCACAACCCAACTTGTTGTTTTACGAGCTCACAACGAACTCGGTCGGTTTCCCAGGCTCACCGACTAGAACCACCCCGATTGTTTTTCCGGGATCACAATCGAACCCTTACACGTTGGTTTTACCCTCGGCTCACCAACCAACCTCTACACTCTTGATTCAATCCCCTGATTGAATCAAGCAAAGACAAGATGGAAAGAACAAGGACAAACAGAAAAACAGAGCTTCTAAAAAGCAGATATACAGCAATATAAACTAGAGAGAAATTAAGAGCCCTCAAACACTTTTGAGTTGGAGTAGAGAAGGGCTTCTTGAACTGTGAGTCTCCTCTTGAATGTCTGGTCGACTTGAAGGCAGGAGGAGACTTCTTTTAAATGCTTGGAAGAGGTAGCTGGATGGAGTTAATGGCGCTCTTCCTTCTTTTCTGTTGAAAACCAGTTGGCAGAGATAGGATGCTTGATTTCTTTGAGTGGAATGGTGCTTCTCTGCCTTGCTACAGTCCTCTGTGGCTATTTAAGCCATCCCCCACGGAAACTAGCCGTTAGACACCTTTTTCTGCCCGTTCTGCACACTCTGCACATCCTGACAATATGTCCGTTGGGGTCGGAGTCGACTCGCGCGATCTGGAGTCGACTCGGCTGTAGCGGAAGTCGACTCATGCTTTTCTGGAGTCGGCTCGGCAACTGTTCCGGATTTGAATTAAAGTGACCTCCGCGACTGGAAGTCGACTCGACTTAACCCGGAGTCGACTCGCCAACTTCTGGAGCTGACTTGCCATTTTCGGAGTCGGCTCATCCCATGAAGTCCATGGAGCTAATTTTTCAACTTGGCCCACTCGAGTCGACTCGACAATCCTGGGAGTCGACTCGGCGCTCAGAGCCCGAACTCCCGATCTTCTGTCTTTTGGCTCGTCCAGTCTTAGAGTCGACTCGAACTGTTCCGGAGTCGACTCGGCTCTCAGTTTCCGAAACACAGCCTTCTGCCTTTTTGATGTAGCGCTGCCTTGGAGTTGACTCGAGCTGTCTGGGAGTCGACTCGGCTCTCAGAGACAATAATTCGGTCTTCTGTCTTTTTGGGGTCGCGCTGTCTCGGAGTCGACTTGCGCATTGCGGGAGTCGACTCGGATCTCAGAGTCCGAAAACTGCTCTCTGACTTTTGCCTTGTGTACCACTGAGAGTCGACTCTCGCTTTCTTTGGAGTCGACCTGCCAACCATGGAGTCGACTCGCGTTCCACAGGAGTCGACTCGAATCTCAGGGTCCAAAATCGCTCTCTGACTTTTCTGTCTGTAACTCCTTGGAGTCGACTCATACTACTCCGGAGTCGACTCGGTAATCATCGGAGTCGACTCGCGCACTTCAGGAGTCGACTCGCTGACAGGTTTTGAGTTGAGTCTTTCTGTTCGTCTGTCAGTTCTCAGTCGGAGTCGACTCGTAATGATCCGGAGTCGACTCGAGCCCGTGCCAGTGATTCTGATACGCTTGGAGTCGACTCGTAATATCCCGGAGTCGACTCGAGTCTCAGATTTTGGTTCAAACTGACTTCTTAACTTATCCAAAATATCTTGAACCAAGTCTAGAAACACTTAGACAAGATTTTCACTGAAACACTCAATTGAATTCATTAGTAAACAAAAGATATACTCAATTGTTTGAGCTCATCAAAATCAAATAGGGTTTTAATCAATCACTCCACAATCTCCCCCTTTTTGATGATGACAAAACATTGAGTATATGTAAAGTGAATTGCTCAATAAACAAGGAAATGAAATCTATAAATGAATTCAAGTGTCTGGTTTTTTAATTTATCCAAACTTGAAAGGTGTGAAACAATAAATTTTGGAGTTAAAGCTCCCCCTTTCATTTGGAATTATATAAGCCTTCATGTCATGCACTCAATTGTTTGGCTTATATATATTTAATGATTTGACTTTCTTAAAAATTCAGATTCTCCCCCTCAACATATGCATTCTACTTTGTTTTGATTCTCTGAATTTCCTTTTAATGCATTGAAGTTTTTGAACTGAAATTTTTGGTTTTTAGAGGAAAAATCTGTCAATTTGTTCTTGAGTAGGATTCAACTAATCTCCGAATATCCCTTGAATAGATTCTGGAGATTACTCCATTAGGAACCCCAACAGAGAGATAATGAGCCTCGAGGTACCAAATCCACTAAGAACAAATTATGTTTTAATTTTTGATTTCTTTTATGTTGATTCCATTTACATATCTATTAAATATTTCTTCCCCTTTTTGTCATCGTATCAAAAAGGAAGTGAGTATAACACACAATCATTTAGAGAGCAAATTGCACAAAATTGAAGAGAATATGTCTACTCATTGTATTGATGTGTATGTAAATACATTTGTGAATACAATAAGTAAAGCAAAAAGAATACATGTCAAAATACAAAAAGATATCTAAGGCTTCCTCGAGGAGGATGCGACTCCCCGGGGCATGCGCTCTGCAAGTAGTGTGACTGCATTGGTGACGTGCTCGAGCTGTCGGATAATGGCCGAGGTGGCCCCGCTATGTGTCGTATCGAGCTCGGTCACCGACTGCTGAAGTGTGTCAAGCTTGGCGATGAGCACATTCGCCAAGCACTCGGCCCCCTGGGTAGTGGTGCCCATGTCGTGTCGCATGTCATCGCGCATCTTCCGAGTGGTGCTCGTGACTTCGCTCATGCTGTGGAACTGGGCTTGGATCGGAAACCTTACATTGTAGATCTCTTCCCGCACATGGGCCGTCATCTCAGCCACGGCTGACAGGGAAGGGACCAACGCTGAAGAAGGTGCAGGAGAAGGAGCAGGCACTGAACCCCGGAGCTCCCTAAGCAGGTCGTCCCGGAGATCTCTAACTATCTCCTGCCGCAACTTCCGGAGCTGCTCAAGAGCGATCCGGACCTCCATGGGCTGAGTAGGTGGAGCTGAGGAGGAGGGTCCGGCTGAGGTGGTGGGAGCAGAAGTGGAGGGAAAGGTAGGATAGTCTGAGTCTGGGTCAGGACTGGGGGAAGGTCTGGTGGTATGTGTGGAGGTGGATGATTTCCTAACCCAGGTTCCCTCGACCTTCCAAAACCCCATCCTGTATAGGGTTCCCGGACGCATGCGATCTGTCCATCGCAATGCGCGAGAGGGTTCCCCCTCAGGAATGGGAATCTCGGCCTCCCTAAATAGAAGAGTGAACATCATGCCATAGGGGAGGGTGAGCCTAGGTCTATCTAGTGGCTCACATAGGTATCTATACATCATCTTGGGAAAGTTGATTGGGGTGTCCTGGAGGATGTAGAACATAAGAGCTAGGTCTCTCTCAGATACAAAATCGAAGCGGCCAGTCTTCGGGAAGAGGGACCTAGAGATGATACTCAAGAGGAGCCGCATCTCAACTGAAAGTGAGCTAGCGGACACCTCATCTAAGGGGGACTGAGGTGGATGTCCTAGAATGGCCGTAAGGGCCTCAGTCCTATCCTCGGGGTGTGTGGGAGCCACCCCTACTTGTGGAAGATGGAGGACCTGAGCAATGATATCCTCCGAAATGAACAGTGGGACACCGGCTACCGTGCCCTCGATACCCCCATCGCCCCTATGTACAGTACCGTAGAACTCCCTAACTAGGCCAGGGTATGTGGGGAGATCTAAGGAACAAAAATACTCTAAGCCCTGGGCCCGCAGTCTCTCTCCTATAGTAAAGCCCTCTCGGGAGAGATAGTCGAAATCGACGTATCTCCCGGTGGAGACCGCCTTCCCGGCGCACGGCCTCGAGGGAACCTCCCTCGGCGGGGAACGAGCCGGAGATTGTGGCCTCACGGGATCGTTCCGAGCCTTGGAACGCCGCTCGGCACCGGTCGCGGGTTGGGGTCTCTTCCGAACAACGGCTTTACGAGGCATTTTGACCTAGGGAAGAGGAAGGAACCTAAAGAAGCGAGGAAGATGGACGGAAAAAACCTTAAGGTCGGCCGGAGACGCTCTAGGAGTCGGCTCTAGGGCTTGTGAACAGTGGCGGCGGTGAATAGAAGTGTTGAGTAAACGATGAAGTTAGGGTTAAAAAATCGGATCCCGACTGCGAGTCGACTCCTCTGAGTCGCGAGTCGACTCGACCTCGAGTCGACTCCAAAGTATGCGCGAGTCGACTCTCCTTATGCGCCTATTGACCTCGAGTCGACTCCCGACTGAATGCGAGTCGACTCCCCCTCTGCTGCCATCGATCTCGAGTCGACTCCCGTAAATGTGCGAGTCGACTCCCCGTTACGAGCCGACTCTGAAACTTACTCGAGTCGTCTCGAACTCTGGCACGCACCTAAAAATCATGCTATGTTCGTGCCGAATGAGGGAAAATCACTAAGTTATGATCTGATTTGATGATCATTGTAAAGAAACTCTAAATTAGCCACAATCTAATCATCAAAATCAATGAACTAGTGGAAAATACCACTAGAATGGATCAATCACTCCCAATCCCCTCCTAAGCACACTAAATCTCTCTTCACTTAAGGGTTTTGTAAAAATGTCAGCTAATTGATCATCAGTGCAAACAAATTAAAGTGTCACATCACCATTCAGTACATGATCTCTTATGAAGTGATGTCTTATCTCAATATGTTTAGTTCTTGAGTGCTGAATTGGATTTTTAGTTAGATTAATGGCACTTGTATTAGTACAATTAATGAGAATTTTATCTTGTTTAATGCCATAATCTTCCAATTGTTGTTTGATCCACAAGATTTGAGCACAACAACTTCCGGCTGCAACATATTCAGCTTCAGCAGTAGATAATGCAACCGAGTTTTGTTTCTTGCTAAACCATGAGATTAAGTTTTCTTCTAGGAATTGACATGACCGCTGGTGCTTTTTCTATCAAGTTTACATCCAGCAAAGTCTGAATCTGTGTATCCTATTAAGTTTAGGCTAGATTCTTTAGAATACCATAACCCTATATTCTTTGTTCCTATTAGGTATTTAAAGATTCTCTTGACTGCAATTAGATGAGATTCCTTAGGATTAGACTGATATCTAGCACACATGCAAACACTAAACATGATATCAGGTCTACTTGCAGTAAGATACAATAAAGATCCTATCATACCTCTATATAGTTTCTGATCTACAGATTTACCTGATTCATCTTGGTCTAATTTGCATGATGAGCTCATGGGGGTGCTGATTGACTTGTTCCCCTCCATATCAAACTTCTTAAGCATCTCCTTGATGTATTTAGCTTGATTGATGAAGATGCCTTCTTCAGATTGTTTGATTTGAAGCCCGAGGAAATAATTCAGCTCTCCCATCATGCTCATTTCAAATTCACTCTGCATCAAGTCAGCAAATTCTTCGCAGAGGCGATTGTTAGTAGCACCGAAAATAATATCATCAACATAAATCTGCACTAACAACATATCTTTGTTTTTCTTATTTAGAAACAATGTTGTATCTACATTACCCCTAGAAAACTCATGTTCTAATAGGAATTTGCTAAGCCTCTCATACCATGCTCTAGGTGCTTGTTTCAAACCATAAAGTGCCTTGTTCAATTTATATACATGATTAGGGTATTGATGATTTTCAAAACCAGGAGGTTGTTCTACATATACCTCCTCATTAATATACCCATTTAAGAATGCACTTTTTACATCCATTTGAAATAATTTGAAGTCCTTAGAGCATGCAAATGCTAGTAAAAGTCTAATTGCCTCAAGTCTAGCTACAGGAGCAAAGGTTTCATCAAAATCTATACCTTCTTCTTGATTATAACCCTTTGCTACTAGTCTAGCCTTATTTCTTATTACAATTCCATTTTCATCAAGTTTATTTTTATAAATCCATTTGGTACCTATAATTGAATATTCAGTAGGTCTTTCAACTAGATTCCATACTTTGTTTCTAGTAAATTGGTTTAATTCTTCTTGCATTGCATTTATCCAATTTACATCTTTTTCAGCTTCTTCTATGTGTTTGGGCTCAAAATGTGAAACGAAAGCTAGATGATTGTTTAAGTTCCTAAGAGATGCTCTAGTCCTAACAGGTTGAGATGGATCATCTAGAATTAATTCCTTAGGATGCCCGTGAGCAAACCTCCAAGCCTTAGTCAGCCCATGATCCATAATAGCCTCTTGGCTTGATGATGCATTTCCAATTAATTTTTGATTATCATCTTGTAATGTCATCTCATCTATCTTCTCTTCAAGAATTTCACCATCATCATCAAAATTAACTCTCTTGCTAGAAGAGATATCACTAAAATCATCAAAAACAATATGTATGGATTCTTCTATAACTAGGGTTCTTTTATTAAAGATTCTATAGGCTTTACTAGTTGTGGAGTACCCCAAGAATATACCCTCATCAGATTTAGAGTCAAATTTTTCTAGATTATTTTTTCCATTATTATGAACAAAACACCTACATCCAAAAATATGAAAATAGTTCACTTTTGGTTTTCTGTTTTTCCAAAGTTCATAAGGTGTTTTCTTTATGATGGGTCTTAATAAAACTCTATTTAATATATGACAAGAAGTATTGACGGTTTCTCCCCAAAAGTACTTAGGGAGGTTACTTTCACACAACATAGTTCTAGCCATTTCCTCTAGAGTTCTATTTTTTCTCTCCACAACTCCATTTTGTTGTGGTGTCCTAGGTGCAGAAAAATTGTGTGTTATCCCCTTTTTACTACAAAACTCATCAAATAAATGATTTTCAAATTCGGTACCATGGTCACTTCTAATAGCTATTACTGAAGTATCTCTAGCCTTTGTTACTTCTTTATGAAATTTCTTGAAAATTGAAAATGCTTGATCCTTATGGCCTAAGAACATGACCCAAGTATATCTAGAATAATCATCTACGATAACTAGACCATATTTATTTCCACCTAGACTTGTGGTTCTAGTTGGTCCGAATAGGTCCATGTGTAGTAGTTCTAGAGGTCTAGAGGTAGAGACACAATTTATAGATTTAAAGGAGTTCTTTAATTGTTTGCCAAATTGACATGCTTCACATATTTTATTCTTTTCAAACTTTAATTTTGGCAAACCTATCACAGAATCTCTTTTAACTAGTTTAGATATGGTGTCCATGCTTGCATGACCTAACTTACGGTGCCATAACCAACTAGCATCATTATCCTTAGTTTCATTAACAACTAAACATAGGTTGTGTTTGGCAAGATCCTCAAGGTCTACAACATACACATTTCCACGTCTTATTCCTTTAAAAACTAAACTATTGTCATTTGGGTTTGTTATGATGCATAGTGATGGTTTAAACATAACATTATAACCTCTATCACATAATTGACTAATGCTTAATAAATTATGCTTAAGACCATCAACATATCGAACATTATCAATAAAAGTTGAAGGGGTAATTTGTACTTTACCTATACCAATGATGTGACCTTGGTTATTGTCTCCAAAAGTCACAACACCTCCCTTCTTAGCTTCGAGGGTGAAGAATTGATCCTTGTCACCCGTCATGTGTCTTGAGCAGCCACTATCCAAGTAACAACAATTTTTGTCGACCTTGGCTGCAAGACACTCCTACACAAGCAAATCATATAATCTTAGGTACCCAAGTTTTCTTGGGTCCTTCATGGTTAGTAATGTTGGTTCCTTTTGGAACCCAAACCCTCTTAATTTTTCTTTTAGTTTTTCCTTTCCTATAATTACACACATTTGCTTTATGTCCTAAAGTTCCACAACAAAAGCAGGTTATTTTCTTAGTTTTACTTTTTCCTGCTTTAACAAAGAAGTTACTAAGAAGTTTTTGCTTATGTTTAGGTTTATACCCTAAACCCGCTCTATTGAATACCGCTCGTTGACTATTAAGTATCATATTCAATTTTTCAAAACTATATGTAAATGTTTCAACCAAGGGTTTGTATTTTTCAAGTTCTTTAGTTAGTGTTTGTTTTTCTGCTTTTAGATCATTTAGTTCTTTTGTGAGACTCTCATTTATATGTTTATTGTTTTTGGGTTCTAATGTTTCTTTGTTCTGCCTTTCATTTTTTTTAGTTAAGGTATTATTCTTTTGTATCAAGATTTGGTTACTTGTTTTAAGTTCTGCATTTTCTTTGATAAGAACATCTTTATCCTTAACTAATGAATTATACTTACGGAGATGAGTTTGGTTAGTTACTTTTAGTTCTTTGTTTTTAATGTTTATTATTTTGTATTCATCCATTAATTCATTGAAAGCATCATATAATTCATCGAAAGTAAAATCTAAATGTGATGCGGATGTTACCTCATTTTCATTGGCCATGAAGCAGAAATTGGCCTTTTCTCCTTGTTCCTCATCCGATGATGATGATGATGTGTCGGAGTCCGATAGGGTGGTGACAAGGGCTTACTTTTTCTTGTACTTGCTCCCCTTCTTCAGTAAAGGACACTCAGCTCTGATGTGTCCCGGCTTCTTGCACTCATAACATCCAATCCCCTTATTTTTCCTTTCCTTACCTTTATCCTTTCGATAGAAATTTGAGGGGCCTCTCCTTTGATGAAAGGACTTCTTTTGGTTGATGAATCTTCTGAACTTACGTACGAGAAGAGCCTCATCATCCTCTCCCTCGTGATCTTCTTCTTCACTGCTGCTACTGCAAGACAAGTCTTTGTTAGATGATGTAGATTTGAGAGCTATTACCTTTTTCTTATGGGAGGACTCTTCTTCGCTGTGTTGCTTCATTGTTAGCTCGTGCGTCATTAGGGATCCAAGAAGCTCCTCAAGTGGTAGCTTGTTCAAGTCCTTGGCTTCTTGGATTGCCGTCACCTTAGCTTCCCATGATCTTGGTAGACAGCGAAGAATCTTCCTGACAAGATCACTGTTAGTATAGTTTTTGCCAAGGCTTTTTAGGCCATTGACAATGTCAGTAAATCTAGTGAACATGCAAGTGAATGTTTCATTAGAATCCATCTTAAATAGTTCATACTTATGAACCAATATGTTTATTTTGGATTCTTTGACTTGATTCGTGCCCTCATGGGTCACTTCAAGTCTATCCCAAATCTCTTTTGCAGAATTGCAAGTAGAGACTCTATTGAATTCATTCCTATCTAATGCACAGTAAAGCACATTCATTACTTTGGAATTGAGTTGTGCCTTTCTCATGTCATGGTCATCCCAATCCTTTTCGAGTTTGGGTACAGTGACACCATCTACATAGATGGATGGGATGTATGGTCCATTTACTACAATGGTCCACATCTCATAGTCTTAGGCTTGGATAAATATTCTCATCCTAGCCTTCCAATATGAGTAGTCGGATCCATTAAAGAATGGGGGTCTTTGGGTGGACTGACCCTCAATGTGGGAAGATCCAAATGGGGTTGTCATTTTGATCTTTTACTCTTAGGGTAGAAGAGTTTAGGCTCTGATACCACTTGTTGCCCAGATAGACAACCCAAGAGGGGGGGTGAATTGGGTTTTAAGATAATTTTGCAATTAAAACGTTTGAGGATGACTAATTAATATTTTTGCACGATGATTAATTAGTTGCTATGTGCTGTGAGTGAAATGAGAGTGAGAGAGAGACACAAGCAATCACAAACACAATATTTATAGTGGTTCGGAGCTAACCCTTGCTCCTACGTCCACTCCCTAAGTCTCACTTGGAAATTCACTATAACCCCTTGGATTACAGCCGGTTGTTTTACAAGCTCCCAACCCAACTTGTTGTTTTACGAGCTCACAACGAACTCGGTCGGTTTTCCCAGGCTCACCGACTAGAACCACCCCGATTGTTTTCTCGGGATCACAATCGAACCCTTACACGTTGGTTTTACCCTCGGCTCACCAACCAACCTCTATACTCTTGATTCAATCCCCTGATTGAATCAAGCAAAGACAAGATGGAAAGAACAAGGACAAACAGAAAAACAGAGCTTCTAAAAAGCAGATATACAGCAATATAAACTAGAGAGAAGTTAAGAGCCCTCAAACACTTTTGAGTTGGAGTAGAGAAGGGCTTCTTGAACTGTGAGTCTCCTCTTGAATGTCTGGTCGACTTGAAGGCAGGAGGAGACTTCTTTTAAATGCTTGGAAGAGGTAGCTGGATGGAGTTAATGGCGCTCTTCCTTCTTTTCTGTTGAAAACCAGTTGGCAGAGATAGGATGCTTGATTTCTTTGAGTGGAATGGTGTTTCTCTGCCTTGCTACAGTCCTCTGTGGCTATTTAAGCCATCCTCCATGGAAACTAGCCGTTAGACACCTTTTTCTGCCCGTTCTGCACACTCTGCACATCCTGACAATATGTCCGTTGGGGTCGGAGTCGACTCGCGCGATCTGGAGTCGACTCATGCTTTTCTGGAGTCGGCTCGACAACTGTTCCAGATTTGAATTAAAGTGACCTCCGGGACTGGGAGTCGACTCGACTTAACCCGGAGTCGACTCGCCAACTTCTGGAGCTGACTTGCCATTTTCGGAGTCGGCTTATCCCATGAAGTCCATGGAGCTAATTTTTCAACTTGGCCCACTCGAGTCGACTCGATAATCCTGGGAGTCGACTCGGCGCTCAGAGCCCGAACTCCCGATCTTCTGTCTTTTGGCTCGTCCAGTCTTGGAGTCGACTCGAACTGTTCCGGAGTCGACTCGGCTCTCAGTTTTCGAAACACAGCCTTCTGCCTTTTTGATGTAGCGCTGCCTTGGAGTCGACTCGAGCTGTCTGGGAGTCGACTCGGCTCTCAAAGACAATAATTCGGTCTTCTATCTTTTTGGGGTCGCGCTGTCTCGGAGTCGACTCGCGCATTGCGGGAGTCGACTCGAATCTCAGAGTCCGAAAACTGCTCTCTGACTTTTGCCTTGTGTACCACCGAGAGTCGACTCTCGCTTTCTTTGGAGTCGACCTGCCAACCATCGGAGTCGACTCGCGTTCCACAGGAGTCGACTCGAATCTCAGGGTCGAAAATCGCTCTCTGACTTTTCTGTCTGTAACTCCTTGGAGTCGACTCATACTACTCCGGAGTCGACTCGGTAATCATCGGAGTCGACTCGCGCACTTCAGGAGTCGACTCGCTGACAGGTTTTGAGTTGAGTCTTTCTGTTCGTCTGTCAGTTCTCAGTCGGAGTCGACTCGTAATGATCCGGAGTCGACTCGAGCCCGTGCCAGTGATTCTGATACGCTTGGAGTCGACTCGTAATATTCCGGAGTCGACTCGAGTCCAGACTTTGGTTCAAACTGACTTCTTAACTTATCCAAAATATCTTGAACCAAGTCTAGAAACACTTAGACAAGATTTTCACTGAAACACTCAATTGAATTCATTAGTAAACAAAAGATATACTCAATTGTTTGAGCTCATCAAAATCAAATAGGGTTTTAATCAATCACTCCACAAAAGCGCGTCTTGATTTGAAAGATATGGGCATAAGACAAGAGCTTCATCCGACAGAGCTTGCCAATGATAAATTTTATATACCTCCTGCATGTTATACAATGTCTACTCAAGAGAAAGATCTTTTTCTAACAGTTCTGAAAAATATGAAGGTTTCTGATGGGTACTCATCGAATATTTCACGATGCGTAAATCTCAAAGAGCGTAAACTTTCAAATCTTAAAAGTCACGACTGTCACATTTTGATGCAAGATATCTTTCCATTGGCTTTAAGATCGTCAACACCGAAACAAATTTTTGCAATTGTTTCTCAATTGTCATCATTCTTTAAGGCATTATGTTCTAAAGTTCTTGATCCTAAGGAGCTTGATCAATTGGAGTCTAATGTTACACTTACACTATGCCATATGGAAAAGATCTTCCCTCCTGGGTTTTTTACTATTATGGTTCATCTACTCATTCACTTAGCGGCAGAGGCTAAACTTGGTGGACCGGTTCACTACCGATGGATGTATCCTATTGAGAGGTGATTTTTCTAAACTCTAATAGCCAAATTTAATAATCAGTTTGATTTTGATATTTATTTTAAAAATTTATTGTTGAAGGTTTCTTATGCGCTTAAAAGATTATGTACGCAATCGAGCCTATCCCGAGGGATCGATTGCTGAAGGATATATTGCTGAGGAGTGTTTGACATTTTGTTCAAGATATCTTGAAGGTGTTGAAACGGTTTTCAATCGACCTCAAAGGAATTGTGATTTCATAGAGAATGCAGATGTTTACAAGTTCTCATCTAGTGGAAGAGTTTTGGGAAAAGTTGAAAGTGTCGTTCTTGACCAGAAATCGTTGGCACAGGCACATCGCTATGTCTTACTTCATAGTGATATAATATCCGCATCTCGCAGGTTAGTACGGTTAATGAAAATCTAAATTTACTGTTATGTCAGGAGAATGTAATATTGATACTCAATTAAAGATTTTCTGATCGTGCAGAGAATTTTTAATGGCTCAGCGAAGTCTCAACCATAACATTCGTCCTACACCAAGGATTGAGCAACGATGGTTGGTTGAGTTATTTCCAGAATGGCTTTTCAAACAGGTTAGATGTCTAATATATTAAGTTTTTTTTAATTTTTATAGAGAGAAAATAATCATTACCTCTATAATTCTTTTTAGGTACCAATGATGATGGAGAGGAATTGTTCCGAGGAGTTAATAGTCATTGCTCGAGGTCCGAATAATATTGTCAACAGATATAGTGGGTTCATTAAAAATGGTTTTAAATTTCATACTAAAGAGCGTGAGAAATTTAGAAAAACCCAAAATAGTGGGGTTATGGTTGAGGCGGATGGAAAAAATTATTATGGTGCTCTAACAGATATTTATGAGCTGGATTATTATGGAAAGTTTAAGGTAGTATTATTTCGATGTGATTGGGTGGATATAAACTCACCTAGAGGTTTGAGGCAAGACATAAATGGATTCGCACTTGTAAATTTTTCAAGGTTGATACATACTGGTGTGTTATTAAAAGATGATCCATTTGTTTTTTCATCTCAAGCTCGACAAGTATTTTTTGTGCAAGACTCAAAAGATAAAAATTGGTCTCTCGTTATTAAGACGAAACCTAAGGACTTATATGATATGGAAAAAAGGTTGGAAGAGGAGGACGATGATACTTATACTCAGTATATGCCTTATAATGTTGTGCCAACTGATGAAGTAAATGCGCCAATGAGTTTGATTAGGATGGATGTTGAATGAGAATGTAGTTTCATAATGGTAAGTAAAATTTATGAAGCATACGTTGAATGAGTTATTATATTCTCTTTTATTAGCTCTTTATTTAGTATAAATTTATCATTTAACCAAATATTGATTTTTTTTTGTACATATCAGGTAACAATATGCCCCGAGGGAGGCGATTTAGAGATGTGGAGTTCCAGCATTCTCAGGTGGGATCTACTTCTGAGCAGTCCCTGCAGTCCCAGCAGCCATATGAGCACCAGCAGCACGAGTCAGGATCTCAGCGCGAGCCTCCTGCTGATTGTCCGGAGGATGAGCTCCGGATCCAGGGTAATTCGATTTAAAGTTCATATTTTATGTTCATATTTGTCTTCAACTTTTTAAGACATTTTATTTAATTTGAATAGATGGACAAGGGACAGTGAGGACGAGACGGGGACCCACTCAAGCAAAGGATGTGTGGAAGCTTCCTCCGGGTGAGAAGATCATCATCTGATGCAACGAATTGGGGCAGCCCATCAATAGAGCTGGAAGTCTTCTATCAAGCTTTTTAGGATCGGTTGCACGCAAGGGTCAGCTGTGTCCGCTCAACTATACGAAGTGGAATGACATGCTTCCTTCGTATAAGGTTGAGCTTCTTAGACTCATACAGGTAATGAATTGAATTTGTTCTTTTTAATTTGACACCTTCTGTATGTTAATTTGCTTACTACCATGATTTTACTTTTGAGGTTTAATATTATTATAACATTCTGTATCTTGTTGTAGGGTAAGTTTGTACTCCCTCCAGAGAGCCATGATTGGGTGCTAAAGTCCCTCAACCGCAAATAGAAAGAATATAAAGCAAAATTAAAGACGGACTTCAAGCGTGAGGGTATGACAGAGGAGGAGGTTGTTCGTGTGACTCCTCCTGATGTATACCCTCGACAGTGGAGGGAGCTTGTTCACTACTGGTTTTCTGAAAAAGGACAGGTCACGTATATTGTTTCAATATCTTATATTATCTTTATTATTAATATAGATTGCAAATATATACATTGAATAATATTATACTGTGTGCTTTTATTTTGGCAGACATATTCTAATATTGGTAGAGCTGCACGAGCATCTCAAGCAGTTCCTCATACTTCAGGCTCGAAGAGTTATGCGAGACGTAGAAATGAATTCGTAAGTTTGTTTGAAACTATTTGAAACTCTACTAACATATAGCACGTATCATGATATATAGTTTGGCAATATACTTTCCGTATGTGTAGATAGTAGAGCATGGAAGGGAGCCTGGTGAGGTAGAGTTTTATAAGATGACCCACACTCACCGAGATGGCAGCTTTGTCCGGGACGAGTCGAGAGATATAGTTGTATGTATTCATTTTTTATTTGATCATAATTTTTTTATTAATTTTACTTCTTTTAAATTATTAATGTGACTGTTTATTTTTTTGAGAGAGATATAGGAAAGAGCTACAAATCTCATTTCAGAGCGCGTCGGGGAGTCATCATCATCCGACGCGGCCAGTCGCGTCGAGGCTCAGGTCTATGCAGAATTGATGGGCCCAGAACGTTATGGTCACGTGAGGGGTTACGGTATCGGAGTTACCCCCACTCAGCTGTCTGCAGTGAGCCGATATACCCAAGATGCCAGACAAGGTACTAGCACTGCAGAGGTTTGTAGTTTGAAGACAGAGATGGCATAGATAAAGCAGTCATATGAGACAAGGATAGAGGAGATGAGGCAGAGTCATATGACTGATATGGCGGAGTTGAAGCAGAGCCAAGAGTTGAAGATACAATCTTTGCAGGATCAGCTTGACCATATTTCATCTTTTTTGCAGAGATTTGCTCCTCCGGTACATAACTAAATATATTTGAATATTTTATATAATTATAATGTATTCTTGTATGAGCGTGATGACTTTCGTATTTTTAGTTTCTAAAGTATTTTTTTTCTTGTAGGTTGCTGATACTTCATCTACTCGTAGAGATGATGATGCCGTCGACTCTTGATACATCGTAGATTGTGTACTTACGAATTTGAGATGAATGTTTTTAGATTGTTTTAAATTTTTTTTTTTGATACTTACCTCAATTTTCAAAATATGTTCTAAGATATAGAACTTTGATAAGTATAGATCTTGGAAAGGACTTTAATTAGTATGTTCTATGTTGACTTGACAGGAACATGGTTTCCAAAATCTTATGTATAACAATTAGTTTGTAGAGTTTGATCGGTTTAAGATAGATAATGCAGATTCGGTCAACCTCAGCCAAAGGAAGAAACACTATCTAGACACTCCACTCCATTTTAGGTCCTAACGGGCTCCAGGGCCAATAGACCGGTCCCATTACTGGTATAATGGTATAACCCTTGCACTATTGACAAGTCTTCTCGCTCTTTTCTCTGCAAATTAGTGACTGACATGGATCATTTGCTGCTACTTGGTACAGGTCCAGCATCCCAGTAATGCTGAGTTAATCCATAGTGGATTTGCAGGGTGAGAATTTTTAACACGTATTACTATTGCTTGATCAATTGAAGTATTGAATTGGCATCATCCAGCTAAAAAACATGCATTTGTTAGTTATAGAAATTTAAGTTGTATGCCATATTTTAGGTGGTTAATTTTGTTTAATTTGCTTTATGATCACTTTGCAAACTGGCATTTTCTGATTGCAATACAACTTTCTTATATGGTTTACATGGTACTGTTGTGGTAAATGAAGGTGATTCCAGAAAGAGCAGTCATGATTTGGAGTCTGTTCTATTCCTTGATGATGGTAGATGCTTTGTTCCAGTAGAAAAATCCTGATCCTTGGCCACCAGTGTTGCACAGGAAGATTCTCTTCAGTTGAGTATCAGGCAACCATCTCCTCCTCCAGTTCTTGCTGAGGTGGAACCTGAGGTGCATGCAATTTCTCCATCAAAAGTTGCTAATCCAAGACCTGGACCACCAAAACGTCCATTGGATGACATGCCTGATTCTAAGGAATATCAAGATTTGCACGTAGTAAGCTCTCCCCCTCCCCCCCCCCCCCCCCCCCCCCCCCCCCCCCCCCCCCCCCCAACCCCACCACCATTATCTTACCTCAATTTCCAAAATATGATTATGCCAGAACTTTGATAAGTATAGATCTTGGAAAGGACTTTAATTAGTATGTTCTATGTTGACTTGACAGGAACATGGTTTCAGGACAGGCAGTCCAGCTGGACGACTTGACTCCCACGATCTAGATGAGGCAACTGGAATACATCTTCTTCATGAAAGTAAACTGTTCATTCTATTTATCCCATTATGTTTTTTACAGGGTGTTGATGTAACTGTAACATACATAGATTTTTTGGGGAAACTTCAAACATTCAAGGTCAACTCAAGAAACCTGTCTTCTTCCTGGGTGTGGGAGAGTTCTTTTGGTGCAAACCACACACAAGCAATGGTTGGACTGGTACTCTTTTAACCTCTTCAGCGCTGCTGGTCACAGGATTAATTGTATATTTGGATTTGTGAGAAAATTGAGAAAATATTTTCAGTTATGTTAAACCAAAAGGTCTTTGAAACAGTATGAAACTCATTTAAAGGATTGCATTTCAATTTGGCTCCTTTGGCTTGATATTTAACGACGGTGGCGGTGGAGTTGTGAGCAGCCAGACCGAAAGCCTTCCCAAACTATGGATATATGCAGATATATGCAGATATATAAATGAAGAGGTTTCAAGTGGGATCTTCAATGCTGATAGATATATGCGGGATTTAGGTGAAATCTTCAATAATAATAAGAGCTTGTGGAAATTGAATTTCAGTTTAGTGGCATGATGAACTCATGAGCAAGTGCTTGATGGTGGTGCTTGTAAAAAAATTAAGTAATGCTTTGAAAGTTTATATATGATAAACTAAAACAACAACATTATATACCCTTTTTCTTTTTTTGTTGTAAGAATTGTGCATTTGTCTTGTGTTTTCTTTAGAGTTTCCTCCCTCCTCTTCCTGATGCTTGTCTTTGTCATCATGATTAGAAACTTGTTTGCAAAAGGTTGTGCTTTCAGGTCACCAGATTGTTGGCTAAAGGTATGTATTTCTTCATACTGTAGATGACTAGTGTTTGGTCTTTTGGCAGATCACCAAAGGTACAAGCAAGCACTGTCCAAATCCAAGAAATAAAAATAGGTTGCTCTACCAAGTCCTGGCAAAATTAATGAAAGGTTTCTTCTCGAAGGAGATCAGGGTTTAAGCATATCTGTTAAAGGTCTTCAGGAGTTTATGCATGCCTTTTTCTTTTCCTATGGGATTTAGAGAACGTATATTGAACAGGATATATAAATCAGTGATGGTTTTCTGTTACTAGTTTTTCTACATAACTTGGCATTCCATTGGTGTGGTAATACCAAGCTATATGTAATCAGTGTAAAGTATTAATTGGACATGTTAAGGAATGAGCATGATTTGTTTTCTCAATTGGTTGTTAATATTGAATGAAAGGAAACAAAAAAGGAAGAAAAAGATATTGATCTATGATGTGATCAACCAGAAGTGACCAAAAAAAAAAAAGAAACAATTACCTCAAGTTCACAACTACCAGAAGTTCGCAACCCATAGGTTTGATGTTTAACGACGCTTTATTGCGTCGGTCAAGTAGCATAAGCCGACGCTTTTAAGCGTCGGCATAGTCCAACACAAAATACGGTGGGAAGCGTCGGTTCAAGTACGCCGACGCTTTTAAGCGTCGGGTTCGTATAAAATGAATGACGCTTAAAAGCGTCGGCATAGAGCGATGACGCTTTTTTGACGCGTCGGGTTAAACCCGACCCACGCCCACCTGCCCGACGTCTGACCCACGCTTTGCGGTGCGTGGGCTGAAAATTCGCCGACGCTTAAAAGCGTCGGGAGAGACCAAAAAAAGCACCGGGAGATATCCTTTCTTTTGTAGTGGTCATAAGGAGTTTTCTTGGTTATTGGTCGTATTAAAACTCGATTTAGAATATGGCAAGCAGTGCTTATAGCTTCAGCCCAAAAGTACTTTGGAAGATTTGACTCACACAACATCGTGCGTGCCATTTCTGCCAATATCCTGTTTTTCCTTTCAACAACCCCATTTTGTTGAGGCATTCTAGGTGCTGAAAATTGATGTGAAATACCATTTTTATTACAAAATTCTTCAAAGTGTTGATTTTTAAATTCAGTACCATGATCACTTTGAATTGCTACTAAGGTGAGCTTCTTTTCATTTATGATATTATTATAAAGTTTCAAGAATTCTGAAAATGCTTCATTCTTATGTGCCAAAAATGAAACCCATGTATATCTTGAAAGATCATCCACAATAACTAGTCCATACTTCTTCCCTCCTAGACTCGCAGTTCTAGTGGGTCCAAATAGATCCATGTGTATGAGTTCAAAAGGCCTAGTTGTTGATACTATATTCTTCGATTTGAAGGATGATTTAGTTTGTTTTCCCAATGAGCATGGTTCACAGATTTTGTCCTTTTCAAAAATCAATTTTGGCACATCTTTTATTAATTCCTTCTTGACTAGTTTTGATATTAATTCCATACTAGCATGTCCTAGTCTACGATGCCAAAGCCAACTTGTTTCATTTTTCTTTTCTTCATTAGTAATTAAGCATAATCCATTTTTCTTGCCTAAATCATGAAGATCTACCATGTAAATATTTCTTTGCCTTTGTCCTACAAGTACAATGCTATTATCTTTAGGATTTGTGATTATGCATACTGATGCTTCAAATGTGACTTTAAACCCTTTATCACAAAATTGACTTATGCTAAGTAGGTTATGTTTCAAACCCTTAACTAATAAGACATTTTCTATGAAAATAGATAGAGTAATAAAAATTTTACCCTTTCCAATGATATACCCTTTACCATTGTCTCCATAGGTTACTACTCCACCCTTCTTAGATTCCAAGGTGACAAATTGGTCTACGTCACCGGTCATGTGTCTTCAACAGCCGCTATCTAGATACCATCGTTTTTCCTCTTTATTCGCTGCAAGACACCCCTGCAATAAAGATCAAGAAAGAGCTTTAGGTACCCAAACTATGTTGGGTCCTTTAGGGTTAGTACTTGATGTTCCTTTTAGAACCCAAACTTTCTTGAATTTGATCTTATGATTATTACTCAATTTGTTTTGACTGGACTTTCTATAGTTACATTCATATGCTTTATGTCCTAATTTATTGCAGCAATGACAAGTAATATTTTCATTTTTAGCTTTTACAAAAATGTTCTTTAGGTATTTTTATTTTCTATTTGTTTTATATCCTAATCCAGCCTTATCATATACAGCTTTTTAACTATCAAGAATCATATTTAATTTGGTAGAACTAAGTGTAAACTTATCTACTAAGGATTTATATTTTTCAGCATCTTCTTTTAACTTGACATTTTCAGCAATTAGATTCTTGGTTTCATTTGTAAGTTTCCTACTTAATGTTTCATAGTTATGAGATAGTTTTAACTTATCTTTGACAAGAGATTGATTTTCTTCTTTCAGAACTTTATTTTTATTGATTAGTTTTCTATGTTCTTTCATGAGTTCTAAGAATGCATCATGTAATTCATCAACAGTAAAATCACATTCAAGTTCAGAATCTACCTCATCGTCATTGGCCATATGACACATTTGGGCCGTCTCTTGATGATCTTCCTCTTCCGAACTTGACTCCTCACTTTCACTCCATTCAGCCATGAAGTTCTTCTTTTTCAGTTTTTTGCCATCCATTTCAATTCTGGGCAATTTATCTCATAATGCCCGGGTTTGTTACACTCATAGCAAATAGGAGTTTCTTTTTCCTTTTCTTTGTCCTTACCCTTTTCTTTGCTTGAGCTATCTTTGAAGAAGGGTTTCTTTTTATGAAATCTATTCTTACCTCTCATAAATTTTCTGAATTTTCTTCCAAGCATAGCCATCCCTTCTTCATCAAATTCATCATCATCATCTGAATCTTCCGACTCAGTTTGTTGTTTAGGGGTGGTAGACTTTAGGGCAATGGGCTTTCTTCTCTTGACCTCATCTTCTGAATTTTGCCTCATGGTCAACTCATGGGTCATGAGTGATCCTAGAAGTTCCTCTAATTGCAATGTGTTGAGGTCCTTAGCTTCCTGAATTGCAGTTACCTTGGCCTCCCAAACTCTTGGTAGAGACCTGAGAATTTTTCGCACCAATTCAGAGTTAGTATAAGACTTTCCTAAACTCTTAAGCCCATTTATAATTTTAGTAAAACGAGTAAACATATCAGTTATGGACTCAGTGGATTCCATTTTAAACAATTCATACTTATGTACTAATATATTTATTTTTGACTCCTTAACTTGATTAGTCCCTTCATGAGTGACCTCAAGTTTGTCCCAAATTTCTTTTGCGGAGATGCAAGTAGATATTCTATTAAATTCACTTACATCTAATGAACAGTAAAGTACATTAATTGCTTTTGCATTTAACTGTGCCAATCTTCTATCACTTTCATTCTAATTCATTTCTGGTTTGGGTATGATAGTGCCCTCTATATTAAGTGTGGGTGTGTGAGGTCCTCTAGTAATGATGTACCATAATTCATAGTTTAAAGCTTGAATGAATATCCTCATCCTAGCTTTCCAGTATGTGTAGTTTGTGCCATTAAATAGAGGAGGTCTATTTGTGGATTGCCCCTCACTCATAGAACATCCCACTTGGGTTGTCATGATCTTTAACTCTTGATTGTGAGATCAATAAGTACTATTGGAGCACCTTGCTCTGATACCACTTGTTGCCCAAGGTGACAAGCCAAGAGGGGGGGTGAATTGGTTTCTCCTAATTTTAACTATCTTACTTATGTTAAAATGATGAGTTAGTGGAATTAAACGAATCACAATACAAACAACAAGAAGTATAGTGGTTCGGTGCTCTCCTTAGCACCTACGTCCACTCCCCAAGCGACCCCTTGGGAATTTACTATAATTCCGTGGATTACAGTTGGATTGTTTTCCGGGCTCACAATCCAAAAATCTTTACACTTTGGTTTTTCGGGTTCACCAAAAACCTATGTTGGTTTTACGGGCTCACCAACGAACCTATGTTGGTTTTTCGAGCTCACCAACGAACCTTTACAATTGGTTTTACGGGTTCACCAATCAACCTATTCCGTTGGTTTTGCGGGCTAACCAACTAACCTTTACAAGGAGTTTAATAAACAAAGTAAGAAGATTTAAGCTCCTAGATGAGCAAATATAACAATATAATCTACAAAGAAGAGTTTAGAGAATAGTTATCGCTTGATGTGACTTCTCTCTTCTTTGTCAAGGATGCTTCACTCTTCAAGGGTGGATGAGCTCTTAATGACTCTTTGAATCTGCTCAACCACTTTCTTTTGACTCTTGAATGAAGCACTTGGATGAAGAAGATTAGGGCACTTTGTCTTTCTTGTGTACTCTTTGATATTTTACAAAAGGATGTTTTCTCTGATGAATAGTGCCACTTTAAATAGTTTCCTTCATCCATTGGACAAGCTCCAATGGTTAGAATTCAAAAACTAGCCGTTACTCACTGTTGGAAGGACAAAAAGTACTTCTGCAGAACTAGCCGTTATGCTTCTGCCCGTGTTTGGGTCGGCTCAACCTGTCCTTGGGTCGACCCAACTTTCACTTGGGTCGACTCAAACTTTCCTTGGGTCGACCCTCTCAGAACCACAGAAACTTGCAATTCAGCCTTCCTTCACTTGGGTCGACCCAACATTTCTTTGGGTCGACTCAAGGTTCAGTTGGGTCGACTCAACTTCTTCTTGGGTCGACCCTCTCAGGGTTTCCAGAGAACCTTTTCTGTCATCTGTTCTGTCTTGCCTTTGGGTCGACCCTCTCAGGGTTTGGGTCGACTCAAGGTTGGGTCGACTCAACTTCATCTTGGGTCGACCCTCTCAGTATTTCCAGAGAACCATTTTCTGACATGTTGAGAAGCTTGAAGTTTGGGTCGACTCATGCTTTCCTTGGGTCGACCCAACTTACTGTTCATCTGTGCCATTTTTGCAGAAGTGTGCCAAATGCTTTCTTGATGTGCCGGGGTCGACCCAATCAACCTTGGGGTCGACTCAATCCACACTTTGCTGCAACTCAAGGTTAGATTCATTCATATAAACAATGAAATGCATCTTTATCTTATTATACAAATATACTGAGAGTAACAGACTTATAAATGAAGTATCGATTTAACTTATAACATACTCTCGATTATTGCTTGTTAATCATCAAAATAACACTATCATCCTCAGGGATTGCTGGGAGGAATGGGATCCAGATGAAGTCGAAATGGAAGGAGTGGTTGGATGCTGGGCGGATCGCTCCGGACGACTTTCTTCTTCGGACCACGGAAGGAACGGATGCGGGATCGCTGGTACGAACGGACGCCTGATGCGGAAGGCGCGGATGGCTGGAGATGCACTGGGGACGCACTTGGGACGCGCGGATGGCTGGCTGGGACGTTCATCGCGTGAAGAACGCGGGCTGCTGGGATGCAGATGGGCTGGCATGCGGGCGTGATACGCTGGGAGATCTCGGACGTGCCGGCTGGTGGCTTGCATGGCACGGGAGAGCTGGCTGAAGGGGTCTGAGACGTGGGATGGCTTGGAGATGGAAAGAACTGGATGCATGCATAGGCTGTGACGTGCAAATGGCTGAGATGCTGGGATTTCCATGTAGAAGGCTGAAGATGCATCGCGGACGATTACTGGTTGCATTGGGCTCAAACCCAATGTTATTGGGTCTCTTGGATTACTTGCACTCAAACACAAATACGACGTTAATTAGTAAATTTTATCATTAATGATTTGCTAAAATACTAATTAAGATGGTATGACGATTGCACTTTTATGCTCTCATCAGCATTCAATCCAACCTCACCTACCACTTTAAGAGCATTCATTGAGCATTATCAACTGAAGTGGACATCAAGAGGCTTCTTCGATCATTTGAAAAGGGCTTCTAATTGGTTTACTTCTGCTCACTAAGGAGCTTTGATTGTATTCATTATATATTGATCATTGTTACATAGTTTTTGTGGGATAAGTTTTAGTTAAGCTAAAACTTGGAGAGGTTGATCCGTACCTTGAAATGGAGTGCGTACAAGGTTTGCTTGTGCCTAGAAATGAGTGACTAGCTTGAAAAATCTAGGATTGTTTGGTCGGTAGCATCTAACATTATAATCGTTCGTGAACTATTAGTAGATGAATTTCCTAAATAGGGAGCTTGGGGAGTAGATGTAGCTGTTAGATTTAGCACCAAACTACTATAAATCTTTTGTATTTATGGTGCTTTGATTGTGTACCTTGTTCATCTTACTTATTACTTTACTTATTGCTTATATCTCTCATTGCACATCGCATACATATTAGTTAGTTACTATTTCGCTGCACTTATAGTTTAAATTTTTGAAAAGCCGAATTCACCCCCCCCCCCCCCCCTCCTCCCTCTTGGGCTACATAGCTTTGCAATATGATGTAGATAGAAACTCAAGGATGATAGTAGAATTTATTTTTAATTTTTCTTAGATATCTTAATTGTGCTATTTTCATGTTATTCTTTGGGGTTATCTTTCTCAAAATTTTGAAGTTTTGTTGTTAGGGTACGTTTAGCTACACCATAGTGACCAAAGAGGAAAATGGCCACTTCCAAATTTGCCTTTTTGAAAATGCTAAGATTTTGGATATTTGGATGTTTGGTTAGAAGAATTGTCTAGAGCATATTTTAACTTCTAGCCAATTCTACTATTTCGTTGACCCTAAAACAGTAGGATGTTGTCATGGCCTAATCTGATTTGCCCATCATGGGTCGACACATGGCGAGCATTTTGAAAAGATTTGAATTTCAAAAAAATTGAATTCTTGGCAGGGTCCAAACAAGGAATAAGATTATAGCACATTTGAATCTAGATAAGTAAGAAAGTTGCGACAATCCCTTAATTTTCACCTCAAATCATAACGGATTCACACTTCCTTCTCTTTATAAATAAGGCCAAGGGACATCAAGGGGCAGGGGAGGAGAAGGAGCCAGATGCTCCCCAGCATAGATGGTGAGAAACTCCCAAGGAGAGACTCCCAAGCTTTTATGGCAACAAGCTCTAATGGCGAGCGAGGGGGCTTTCAATCTCTCGTAGCAACCTCTATGCCCAACTCCTCTTCCACGACTATTCCCATATACTATCTCCTCCCCATATGGGATGCTCATCCTTGGAGACTAGAATGCGAGTCCCTGGAGGCCGCCCTTCTATACCAGTCGAGATCCGAATACCGCGCATATGGGACCCGCATCCTTGGAGACCAGGATGCGAGTCCCTAGAGGCTGACTTTTGGTGCCAGTCGAGATCCAAGTATCGTGAATATAGGACCCATGTCCTTGGAGACCAAGATGTGAGTCCCTGAAGGCCACCCTTCTATATATGCTAGTAGAGATCCGAGCACCATGCATATTGGAGCCGCATCTTTGGAGACAAGGATGCGAGTCCTTACAGACTGCCCTTCTATGCTAGCCGAGATCCGAGCATCGTGCGTATAGGATCTTCATCCTTGCATACCAAGATGGAAGTCCCTAAAGGACACCCTTCTATGCCAACTGAGATCCGAGCACCAGCCAAGTCCTTGGAGGCCACCCTTCTGTGCCAACTCAGATCCAAGCACTGCGTGTATGGGACCTATGTCCATTGAGACCAAGATGCAAGTATGAAGGTCGCCCTTCCATGCTACCTGACTTCCAATCACCGAGCGTACAAGATTCATGTCCTTGGAGACTAGGATGCTAGTCCCTGAAGATCGAGATACATGACCGCTGGCCAGAGCCATGCCAAGCGCCTAGTCCGTGCATCCTCGAAGACCAGGATGCAAGTCCCTATAGACCAGAATGCGCGTCTGCCGACTAGAGCCATGCCAAGATCCCAATCTGTTCTCCTAGTTCGCACATCCTCAGAGACCAAGACACAAGTCCCTAGAGACTAGGATGCATGACCTCCAACCGGAGCTATGCCGAGCTCCCGAGCCTTGCTCCCAGTCCGCGCTACTAGTTCATGAATTCTTGGAGACATGGACGTGAGTCCTAGGGGACCAGGATGCATATCTACTAATTAGAGACATACAAAACTCCCAATCTGCACTCCTAGTCCAAGCATCCTTAGAGATTAGGATGCAAGTCCCTAGAGGGTACCCTTCTATGCTAGTCGAGATCCGAGTGCCGTACATATAGGATTCGCATCCTTAGAGATTAGGATGCAATTTCTTAGAGGCTGTCCTTCCGTGCCAGCCAAGATCTGAGCACCATGCGTACAGGACCCGAATCTTTGGAGACCAGGATGCAAGTCCTTAAAGGTCACCCTTTCATGCCTATCGAGATCCAAGCACCACATATACATGACCCACATCCTTAAAGACCAGGATTCAAGTCCTTGAATGGCTCACCACTGTGATTCCCGCAATGGTTGAGCATGATTGGCGGCCGCTCAAGCGGCCGTGGGCTACCACGGAACGGCCATGACGCCTCTGCTTCATCTTGCCCGAAGAAGTCAGAGTAGAGGATCGCAATCGCGATCCTCTATTCTGGCTCGTTAATGGGCCATGGGCTAAAGCCGGCTATCCCAGCCGGCTTCAGCCCAATATTCTCAAATTCTCTCCCCATTAAAAAAAATTCGTCCTCGAAATTTAAAGAATCTAGGCCTTCCAAATTTAGAGATGATCAACCTATTGAATAACACAAATTCAAGATCTCATTCTCCTCGATCAAAATTGGTGTGATAGATAACTTTGAATCAATTATCAAAAATTTTATATAAACTAGTAAGATTAGCACTAGATCTAAGATTGAATTCATCATCTTGATGCAGGTTCACTCCAGATTGAATTGGGATCGATTCACAATAATATCGATTAAAATTAATTGTATTTGGGGTAGAATTTGAAATAAAATAGATCTCATACACTTATTATAGTAGAGTGCTAATCCCTCAAAAGATAATAACCAACCTTAAAGTCAAATCATTATATGGCTAGAAATGTGATTCACAAAATGAACATAATTCAAATCACAAGAGCAAGTCCAAGAAGGCAAAGTATTGGTACCATAATTCAATATGTCACAAGGCTTAAAATTTAACTTAATTTTTTTATTAAAATCATAAGGTGGGAATGAATGATACATGATTTATTCAGATACTTAACAAATTAAACCATATTTAATCAATAATCAACTAACCCTAGTCATGATATACTCAATTTTTTTTTCCAGCGTAGCCAACTATGAAACAATCTATTGGAGAAAATAACAGTTATATCATGATTAACCTGAGAATCAGCAGTATTCACCTTTCCTTATTAACAAAACTCTTCTTTATTGAAAAAATCTAGCCTTCTATCATAACATATGACAAAACACAATCAAAGATTTGACCAGTTTAAAATGACTCAGTCTACCATATTTTCGTTGCGCAACTCCGATCAATATTCTCCAAAGTTCCTTGATGATCCCAAATCATTTTTTTAAATAAAATTTGAGCAAAAATTTTATCCCTACTTCCTAAGCATACTAGATCATGATTAACTCTCAAGATAATTGCCATATTTGTAACATTGTATGATCAAGCAATCATTTTCTAGATCCAATTTGAACTAAGCCAACTTTAGATTCTTTTGACAATTCCTTTATACAATTTGATATTGATCTCTTTTCTGAGAATATTAAGTGTATGCTCTATTAAAAAATTCCAGATTAAGTTACTCAGTAGTATATTCAACCACCTTGAATCTTTTCTTTTAAACTTATTTAGGCCTTTCATGAAATCCCTAGCATTTCCCCCATAGTGATATAAAGTCTCTATGATCAACTCATAGCCTTGGTTTATAATATATATATATATATATATATATATATATATATATATATATATATATATATATATATATATATATACACTGACAAAAATCTAATAATATGGTTCAAAGCTTTACAATAAATTCCACCAAAATATAAGCTCTAAGATCAATTCCATAGAAAAATATTTTTATTTGCTATATTGCAAACATACATGATCTTGTAAATCAATTAGATTATTTGAAATAAAGAGACTAATCTATCTTAACTCAGAGGATCTACTCAAAACATCATGAATTTATTAACTATTTCATCCTTTTAGTAATACTCTCTTTTTTTCAACTATCTTTATTTTTTTTTTTCCGTTCTCAAGACAACTAAATAGTTCGAATTCTTCCAATTCTAAATCGCATCCATAATTTGCAACTTAATTTTTTTTAATAATATCCAAGCATTTTTTTTTTGTCAAAACATCAACTAGCGTTGATCTATCACAAGATCATTAACTACTTCACATTATCCATAGTAGATTATTTGAGCGTTAAATATTCTTCAATGTTGATAATTATTCATGATTTTTTTTTTTGCTTAGGCGCACACCTTATAGTATACGAATACGGACACACCTAATAAAGTCTGAAAACAAAATATCATGGAGAGCCCTGGGTAGCTTACCCCCTTGCATCCATAGATTACCGCCTGAGTGACTAGCTACGTAAGAGGCCACCCAATCCACGGTCCAATTGGCCTTCCTATAGACATGCGTAGCCAGGAAGGCCTCCCCATCCCTGCCTATGGCCCACATGTCTCGGAATAGGGGATGGTCCGACCCCAACATTCTTTCAAAAGCATAAACTATAAATTTAAGAGCGAAGAGATCTATACTAAAACATTCCAAATCCAAGATTAGCCAATGTAAGAACCAACATTTCAATAATCCTAGACTTGAGATGCTAGATTTTTTTTTTCTTTTCTTTTTTTTTGGCATAGTAGATAGAAGAACCTACTAATGACATAATGGTATCTATATTAGTCAAGAATCACAAACGCTGTTCTTTGACAACGAAATTCTCCTTAACAAGAAAAACTATCAAGAACTTTTGCAAATCAAAAGAGATACTATTTCTGACTAGCTCAAAGATATTTTAATCCACCAACATTCTCAGAATTTACTAATTAACTTTCCATCGAAATACCAATGTTAATTGTAAACTAAAAATATCTAAAATTTGAAGTTCCAAGTAGAGCCAAAGAAGAATTCTTGAGTCTCATCTGCAAATATATTTTCCTTATATCTAGCAATTTCATGTATGATCCACCTACAGATTTTAACCTCGAAGAATATTTTAATTAATATCATAAAATTTTTCCTAGTTCAAACAGTAAACAACTTTTTATGAACGAAGCTTAACTTGCCACTAAAATAATTAACTTCAAGCTAGAAGAAACATCACAATACCTTATATTGAGTTGAACTTCCAAAATCACTTATATAGCACAATAATATTCCATGACTAAGACTCCTTCACTAATTTAGTCAAAATCTAATCAATTTTAGTCAAAATATAATTTAATAATAACTTGAAATACAAATTGCTCCATCGAGAAAACTTCCAAAATAATCTATTCATACTATGGCTTCGAGCATAGTTAGCTAGCATTTTGATTTCAATAAGCATCTCAAAAATCTAGATATGATAATACAATTTATCAATAACAAAAACAAATAAAGACCTTCATCTCATTGTCTAATTTTTACCTATCTCTCAAACTTTTCGACGAATCCTAAAGATCCAAAAACTTAGGCTCCACACGACTATTTCAATCACAATCTCTAGTAATCTTATGCATGAGCTCTGATACCACCAAATTTGTTATGCCCTGAATCTGAAGCGCAACAGACACCGCATGCCTGTACGGTCCGTCGTACAGGCATACAAGGCAACGGATCATATCAAAGCAATGGCAATTTTTTGATTTTTTTTAATCAATAATTCATTCAAAGCAATCTTACAATATTTCAAAATAACATTTGTCAACATAAATCAAATAATCTAACTAATCTAACTAAAATGCCAATATTTATAGAATCTTCAGAAATCTAGTGCACTACCTAAGTTCCGTGCGATTATGCATCTGAATCTAAAAATAGAAAAAATATGATAATGAGCTACACTAGCCCAATAAGTAATATAACACCCTAGAGTGGGATCAAAGCATGTCATTTATTTAATTAAAGCATAAAATAATGGCTGGGAAATAAATCACAAATAAGCGTATTTTTATTTCAAAATTTATTAAGCATTTTTATAAAAACTCTGATACTAGAATTCCAACAACAATAGGCTATGGCCACGTAACCCAATGGTATGGGTCGCACAAAGTACCAAAAACCACTATTATTAACTACCCGTGGCAACGATGTCCAAATACCACTATTTTAATCACCGGTAGTGCGGCGTCAAAATCAGTTCCTCCCAGATTATAAGTCGATAGGGCTAACAAATAATCTCCAGTGTTGGGATCAGATCATAGTCACGCTGAGAATACATATGTATCAAATTAGATTTTTTGCGCAGTCACATTTTTCAGGTTTCATAATATATAACATTATTTTTAAAATGATTATTAATATGCCTGACCTATTTTACTAATCAACTAATAATTATTTTACCTAATAATTTAGAAAACACACTTTGAATCATTAAGTTATTTATCTCTTCTCGCTTAAATTCCACTTCAAATAAACGGGTCATGTACACATGTTTAATATCATTAAAATATTATTAATTTTTAATATAATTTTTATAAGTCAAAATTAAACACTATGGTCTCATATCTCCAGATCAGGTTGGTTAGGTAATAGTGCCCGACTATTCAGTTTGGTTTAAGCCAGAATGATTCAATGGGTCAGGTAAGATCAAAAGTGATCAAATCTAATTAGGGCTGAAGTAATGGCTAGCCAACCGTCCGAGTACTGGGGCAGTTCAGGGTCTATAAATTGGGTCAACTTAAATTCGAGCAACAAGAAAAATAGGGCTTACACTAGGATCCCTAAGCATGTCTAGAGAGAGAAAAAGAAGAGGAGAGAGAATCTTAGCTGGGGTCTGGATTTGGTCTAATATTGGTCTTAGGCTCGGCCTGAGTAGTTCAGGTCGACCATTAGGAAATATCTAAGCTTGTCCAATTAAAGAGAGTTAGGGACTAGTTTTTTTTTTCTTAGCCCAAAATGGATGAACGGGCCCACAATGGGTGAATGGGCCCACGACGGGTGAACGGGTCCACAATAGCTGAATGGGCCCACAACGGATACGGCTCAACGGGGCCCAAAATAACCGAACTGGGCCCAAATTTGGCCCACGATGGGCATGGCCCCCCAGGGCCTAGGATAGTTGATCCGAGCCCAAGTTTTGCCCACAATGGATACGGGCCAATAGGGCCCAAACTCGGTCCAACTTAGCCCATGATGGGGTTCTTCTTCTTGATGGGCAAGGAGAAAGAAGGAAAAGAAGGAAGAAGAAAGAGGGAGCTAGCGGGGTCGCTAGGCCTGGGTGGCCGGAGGCCATCGTCCGATCGACGGCCACTTGATAGTAGTGGTGGCCGGCTGCTGCTGCGGTGGCCAGCATGGAGGACACAAATCGTTCTCTATTTGGTCCAAAATAGGGAAAGGAAAAAAAAACTTGATTCAACTATGGATCGAACAACAGAGAGAAGGGGACTTACCGGCGATTGACGGAGATGGTGGGTCTCAGCTGAGGGTGGCTCATTCAGGCGGCTAGCGGCGGCAGCGCTTCTGATGATGAGAGAAAATGGATATTGGAAGAGAGGAGCAGGGGAAACTAAAAGAAATCCAAAGAAAGAAAGGGGATCTAGGGTGGTTGAAATCGACTGAGGTGGCGCCACCGGAGGAGGAGAAGGAGGAGAGGGAGGAGAGAGCTCGGAGATGGTGGCTCTATGTAGGGGAAGATGGGCTTTTATAGTAGGTTTTGAACGGCTCACCGCTGCGACTCTCGCGACGGTTGAGCAAGATCCGTAACCGCTCAAGCGGCCACGGGGTTGCCGTGGAACATCCATGGCGCCTCCGCTTCCATCTCACCCGAAGATGCCGGAGCAGAGGAGATCGCGATCCTCTGTTCTTGCTCGTTAATGGGCCATGGGCTGAAGCCGGCAGTCCCAGCCGATTTCAGCCCTGTATTCTCACAATCAATATTTAGGGAAGCCATAAGATCGGTGCTTCATTGTCATTTTGTTTCAACAATGTAGGATGTTATGGTTTGTAGTACCAGCGGAGTATGTAATTATTGGACTTGGTTTTGGTTTTTAGATGTAGCAGCTTGATGTTAACATTCTGTATGCTGAAATTATAAAACTAGATTTTATATTAAGGCTTGATGTCAATCTGTACTTTCAGCTTGAGGCAGTGAATTTTATATTATACAACTAGATATATATTTGTGATGTCTTGTATAGGTTGTACATCTTATGATTTTTGAATAGATTGGAATGTTGATCGTTAACATAACAGCTGATGTTTTGAAATGAGTGTGGAATGTGTCAATGGCGCAGCATTTTGCAAAGCATGCGAGTGTTTCATTAGCTCGTGGTGGGGTGTATTTTTGCTTCCTTGCCTATCCGACCTAATGAATGGACTACATTTTTTGTAGAGGGGACCATTTGGCAGACTGATCACATCTTTGGTGAGGCATGAATTGCTTCGTCTAGAATTATGGACCACAAAGGCATTCATGTTCTTTGTTGTGGAATCTCTTTGAAATCCCCATTTTGTCAACTGCTTGATAAAATAGAAACATTAATTATAGGGATGAGGATGCAGTGATACCACAGCAACAGAACTCTTTCTGTGGTACGGATATTACATGAAACAAAAATGAGAGAGAATAAAAAATGTTACACATTATCAAGAATATAATGAAAAAGAGAGAAATCATAGAAGAAGAGAACAAAAGCCTAGAGATTATGCCTTTATGAAGCAAGTAAAACTACTAGACATTTGTTTGGGTCATCAAGCATTCTCAATTCACAGCCAATATTGTGAGTTATAAATCCAGACCCAAATTTTGGTATACGCCATAGATCAGAGAGCAGGCCATCCCAGGACATTTTCATATAGCCATATTTAAAGACAGCATCTTGAGTGCACTATTATATCTAAACCAAGTCTTGCAGCTTCCAAACAAGGAAAATGCACTGCAGCCTGCTGGAAACCTATTTAGCCTAATGGGAATCTTATACTGCTTATCTGTGGGAAGCACAGTAGCCCAGCTCTACTTAACCCAATAAATCGGACTCAACTGAACATATTTTTTTTCATATTAGTTTGAACTGATTTTCACATATGATCGATTTGGTTTTTGTTTCGGTTTTAGAAAACTGATTTAAGTCGGTTTAGTTTCAAGATTAACCTAACCCCAAACCTATCTGATCTCAACTATCTCTTCTTGTCTCTTCCATCTTTCTATCACTTGCATCTATATTACTTTTTGTTGTATACTCATGAGGGCTCTATCTACCCAAGCGTGTACGTCATAAGATTTTTCATTTTTCA
Organism: Phoenix dactylifera; assembly: GCF_009389715.1. Taxonomy (NCBI): domain Eukaryota; kingdom Viridiplantae; phylum Streptophyta; class Magnoliopsida; order Arecales; family Arecaceae; genus Phoenix; species Phoenix dactylifera. Next base: position 74,519 of record NW_024068551.1, read on the forward strand.
GAAAATGGTCAAAGATCATCCATTCATTTAAATGAGGAAATGAAGTTTACTGTTTACAAAAAGGTTGCCTAAGGTTAGCTCGAAGAGAGAGAGAGAGAGAGATGAAAAATTGAAGGAACTTTGCCTAGGAGCCTTTACCCAAATTGTGAACAAATCAAGTGCTAGTCTTGAAAAATCTCTCAAGCAAAACCAACATCTTCCTTTTTTCTTCCATTGAAACATTATAAAATCAGTAATCAAATTTGACTATGGTCATGTATTGCCAACAAAAGGTCCAGGTTTCTTCGGTTGACTCTCTCGAATTTCTAATCCTCATGCACAAAGTAAAGATAATGAAGATGAGAATAAATGGAGGGTTTATCTAGACGGACCATGTGTCTGCTTCAGAGACCTTATGTAGCTTTTTGTTTTCTAACTTTATAGGCCGCATTCATATCCGTTAGGTGTGAGCCGTTGTTGTACTAAAAATGAAAAAAAGATAAGAATAATTTACTTGGTAGTTGGGTTTCATTACTAAGGTTTTACTTCTATTTATCGTAGAAGTGCATACGTAAGATTATATAAATATAAAAAATATGAAATGCTTCATCTAATAAAGGTATCACACTGATCCATCAAATAAAGTTGCTTCAACCAATGCCATCTTCTAATATTAAAACCATCATGGCCCCTAGATGCATGCAATTTGCTTCACAAAATTCCCAACTAATGTACTCAAGAAGTCTCTTGGTAATTCCAACAGAGGTTCACATTTGGTTTTATTTCTTGCTCATGTTAGAAAGTTGGGTTCTTTTGATTTTTCTAACAAATATAAAAATTTCAAAGTCCCATAAAACTTTTAAACCTAATTAGTATTTAAAGGATGGATACTTGATTCATGCGAATTTCTAATAATCTGAATGAACGGAGGGCTCGGACAAATTAATTCATAAATTAACAAAAGATAATTCATAAAATAAATTAGAATATAATATATTGATTTTTATCAAATAATATAATATATTGATTTTTATCAAATAATTGACGAAATATAAATATTAGATTAGATGATACTTGTATAACATTTAAACATATAAAATATAAGTGGAAAAGTATTGGTATAGGAGCAATCTGCGAGATCAATTAACCTGGATCATAGAATCGCAAAGTTTCAAAACAGTGAACCGCATCGGCCGAGTCCGACCGGCCGGATTATCCGGTCCATTCCGACCCAGTCTAAATCCAGACCCGGTCCATGCAGACTTCACACTCCACGGTTTAAAAGGTTAAAAAAGTCCACCCCTAGTTTCACGTTTAAAGCGGCTGCCCTCCGGCTACAAAAACGTGGGCGCCGAGAGAAACTTCCTCCTCCGGTGTACGGCCAGCACACGTTATGCGCTAGATGCCGCGCACGAATCTCGAGATGGGCGTTGTGAGTTGCACGGTTTTCGAGGCGTCCGTTTCGGAGTCCGCACGGGATGCTATTTTTTTATTAACCCGAGAACGGACTCCCGTCATCCAGTTATCTTACAACGGGCGTGGATCCCCTCACCACCCGGTGAGGGGTAAGCCCATCGTCTTATTGGGCAATTAATTCTCTACAGCTAAAGTTACGCACCATCTCTACGAAGCTTAAATCTGAACCATTCTAGCTGTGGGTCCCATTTACGGTGGGAGGGGTTTGGGTCTACAATTCAGTCCTTGTTTGAGTATGCCATTATGGTTTGGATGTTTCACCTTGGACATGGACCCCGCAACCTTGGGTCCCTCCACTTTGTTGTGTTGTGGGGCACTGGATGGATAGACATTGTCTTAAGAGTGTATGAAAGCGTGAGGGTAGACTTGGGTGGGTAACACATGAAGCAAAAGTGGTTGTGGACTTGTAGTAAACATGTGATTTGACATTGATACCCAGAAGTCTAGCTAAATTGCATGCAAAAATATAAGTGAAGAAAGGGAAACTCATGGGTTTAAACTAAACTTTTGTTTTAAGAAATTCTGCTAAAAGAATGTGCAGAAGATGTCTTCTCCTTTTCGTGCTTCAAGAACCATGACTATCAACAATTCCAAAAAAAGAAATTTCTTCTTTCTTGGAAAATTCTCTTTGTTGAATAATGTTCTAAAATATAAGTAGAAGAGGACAAAAGATTCTACTTCGTTGGATTCGATCATGGTCAAACAACAACCATGGAAATAAATAGTAAAATCAACTATGCCTTGATGAAATAATGCTTGTTGTTTGTATTCATGTGGAAATTGTCGCATCAAGCATCTTCATACTTAGAATTGGTCAATTTCCTTTCGGTCTAACCAAACATGACAATTGATTTGATTAGGCCGTGATCTGGATAAGTTAACAACCAACTTAGTTCACCCGACAAACAAAATAATAATTAATAATCACAACTAGCTTGATTATTAACCAAAAATAACAATTGATTTGATTAGACCTGCACAAAAATTCTCTGTTCAGGTAGCTATAGTATAGGCCTATTAGCACAACACAAACATCATCTTATAACTTTTAAAGTATCAACTCTTTTTTCCAAGAAAACTCACTTAACATATCCATCTCCTTTCCAATTTTCTCTCTTCTCAAACACACGTTCGTATCTTCGACAATATCAAGAGTTCTGCCTGCTATATCACCCTTTTTTTCCATTCAACCTCAAGGTCTTTGTCTTGCTACCAGCAGCCTTTGCCTCCTAACATCACCATTGTTATCCCGCTGAGGATGACACCATGAGTAATATATGACCTCATTGATGAAGATCTTGAGAGTAAAACTAGTATAGATGAGCAATTAAGGTGACTTAGTGTCATCTCGATCTCAGATATGTATCAATAAAAAGTAATAATCGGGACGTATCGCAGAAATATTAGATATGTATGAACATGCTAGAAAGCGTAGATATATATACTACTTGAACATGTACTATGTATTAGAAAGATGATGATTTAAACAATGCATTATCTCATCTTGAGGTGTATTTAAATAAGGCCTGAGATATATATCAGCAATATATCAACCTGAACATAGCTCGAGACTGGAGGGCATGGTAGTATGTGTCGCGGGGGCGATTGATCCATGCCAGGACCAATCCTTAGAGAGCTCAATGAGGCAAAGTTCCAAAGCCCAACAGGGTAAGCGGCTTAGATCATCAACGCTGATGACACCTAAAACCCATTTTAAAAACCCTAATGGTACTGATGAGAATATGTTGAATTATGAGGGCTAAAATATCCATAACCCAATGTGTGTACGTTTGTGTAGAGTAGACACGGCGTCTGCCTCTTTCCTTCTGTCGGTTGGATTCGGATTTCAGTTGGAGGGTGCAGGTAGTGTTGTTGAACCCCTCCCACTCATAGCTATATCTATTTTAGAAAAATAAAAAAAAGTATTAGAATTTTTTTTTTTAAAAAAAAAACCAACCTTGTTTCCCACAAAAAAAGAGGAACAAAGTTTCCTTTTTTCTATTTATTTTTTTTTTAAGATGTCTTTAAGGTATCTTTTTGGGGGCTGTGTTGCGCTTTCATTCTATGCAGTTCAATGTCTCTGTCCACCGTATGAATTTGTTCTATAATTTCTTTATCTGCAATTAATCATAATTTTGCGTTTTATATATTTCATTGGTTTTATTAGAATTAGCATTAAAACGTTTACAATTTTGATGAGATTTCCCCTGGTTTTTCTTCACAACAACAGAAGGCCTTGATAGACCTCCAGCTTTTAACTTTCTCTGTCACTATAATTTGGTAGATCGGTGTTGTTTGTGGAATTGGGTCGGTGATATTAGATTTGAAGGTCATCTCGGTTAGCCACCGTTATGGGATTGGGCATATTTTTGTAATTCCTTGGTGGTTTGGGTAATCCGGGGATCGCTATGTGAGATCTTGATTTATTAACCTTGGGATATGGTTTGAACTGATTTGTATAATTTGTTCGGCTTTGGATCTTTTCTCAAATGGATTGGCTTTTCATGATTCTAATCTTGACGCTGTTCTTATTTTCGTAGATCGGCTGGAGTGGTTTGTTCTGCAAAAAGGTGAGGGATTTGCTTGGTTTGCTGAATTGAACTTTTTGGAGTCGATGGAGCAGTTCTCACGGAGGTTAGGTATTCTTTCTATCTTCTACTTATCAATTAATACTAATGGCTAAACGGAGTAATTGGATACTGTTTCTCTTATTTGTTATTTCTTGTGAGATTTATGTGGTATTTGTGTTTCTTTCTTAATTGTAATGGACAAAATAGTATCAAACGCTTTACAGTCAGTTTGATCTATCAGATCCAAAAATGTTGAATCTTATAGATTCGAGCTTTTATCTTCTTTTGATTTGTCTGATATTAAAAGATGCATGTATGCATAAGAAATTGGGCTTATGACACTTTTATTTACTTCTTAATAAAAAAAAGAAAAGAAAAAAGAAGAAACTATACTAGATTGATCATAACTCAAGAAAGCACTTTATCTGCTCTCGATAAAATATACACAGAATGAAAGATCCGTCTTTGAGGAAAAAATGCAGACTCTGGTCATTCTTTAGAAATAGGTTTCTTCCTAAATTCTAACACGCCTGGATGCTCTCATCCAATTCATTTTTCTGGAATTCAACACCAGTTCTTGAAAGCAAATGATTTGAGAATAGCCCCTGCAACTGCTAAGAGTTCTTATCACTGCTGATGCTGTGAGAATACACTGTTGCCATTGTCAACACTTTCTGAATCATTTGGTATTTTTGGTAATTGTATTGGACGTCCTTATAGTTTCTCAAATATTTTACTTTATGCCTGGATTCCAAGTTCCAGTCACTTCAGATTTGTTTGAACTGTTCAGAACCCAATCTGGGCAAATACACTGTAAACCAGAGAAGTTTTTACTTTCTTTTTTTCAGTTCTTTGCCCATGCAATTTCGTCGAAGAATCATATAAATTAAACCCATTACCATCAGCTGCTACATGGATTGAAAATAAAAATGATAAAATACCTTAATCCTTATTTCTTGCCTTTTCACCTTCCCTTATCTTTGGAAGCTCACATATCTGCTAAAATTGAGTTAAGATCATGTCTCAGTGGCAGTTAAGGAAGTTCTAATAACCCAAGTCTCAAAGTGAAGTGCTGAAACATAGTTTATACATACAAAAGATGGAGGTTGTATATGTGCGTTATCATCATCATCATCAAGGCAAGCAACAAGTATATGAATGAATGCTTGTGTGCTTCCTTTCAAGGCAGCCAACAACTTATGCAGTTATATTTGAATAGAATGGAATACCTATACTACAATATGTGTAATATGATGGCCCTATAGACAATCTATTTGAATCTCTAAACCTGGTGATGACTTGATATGTGTTAGTTCCATTGTAGTCTTCATTAGTTAAGAAGAGAAAAGACTGAATGTTACACCAGAAGTTTAAAAAGAGCTTTTATGAGTTATCAAGATTGGGAGGATGACATGCAGGTGTCTCTTGGAGTATAGCATGATTGTCATGTGTCATGAGAAAAGGGAAATAACATATTAAGTATTTCTGGATCTCAATGTAAATGTTGAAGCCATGCAAATGCGCAGATAGAGATGTAAATGTTGTGAAACCATGAAGGTTATAGTTGCTATGGAGAACACTAAACAAAGCTTATTAAGCCCACCAAAAAAAAGATGCTTATGAACTCAGTAGTAGAAGTTAATGCGAATAAGACTCAATTGGGATGAAATGGTTGCGAAAATCACTGATGACCCTTTCATCTAAAATTAAATTAGTTGTAAACCAAGTTTAGCAAGTCACTGCTGCTGAAATAGAGCAAAGTCACTGGTTATCCTATACTTGTTCCCTCTCAACATTTTAGATAGAAGAAATGGATTTTCACTTTTCGAAATAAAATGTCTAGACATCCATCTTGTCTCTCACTTTCTCTAATTGTTTATGGGGACTTGATGCTTTCAACCAAGTGTCTGGATCCCTGTCTGCTGCCTGGTGCCGATCTCTTGTTCAGCATAATATCTCCAGATCTTCATTTTTGAAGATGTGCTCTTGCAGTGATTGATGATGTTCAGATGATGAGGTTCTCTTTTGATTCCGGAGCATAGGCATGGCCCAAGAGGTCAAACTTGATGAATTCTTATTCCAAATCTCTTTCTGCTTCTCTGGACCACCAAAACACGGAGGATCTTTTAAGTTGGTCCCACTGATAAAGTGATCCATGGATGCTAAATTTCCGTCAATAGGAACTATTTGCCTTGCCCAGGGCGCAGTTAGTAGTCACAACCTGAGCATCCTGATTTTAAAGAAAAAAAAATGAAGAAGTTGAATTACTTTGTAGTCCCACCCATTTATAAGTGGCTTTACTATAAGCCTAATTTGCAGTCTCTGATGCACAATTTTTGAAATATGGCTTTCATGAAATAGCAAACTATTCAGCAGTTATTGTAGTATAATATATTGCTTCAGTATAACATGAGGAATTGCAGTTACCTGAATGAACAAAATGGGAGCTGAATTCGTATGATATAAAGTGTTACATGCTACTAACTCATAAATCATGCAGATGTCTGATATTATTTGTCCTGTGAACATCTTTTAATTACATGGCAACTCAAATGTGAAATTGTCATCATCTATTATAAATTATGCACACGATCTCACTTCCCTTGTGAAAGGCAACCTGCTTCCTTTTTTTATGACTTGGCTGTCCATTTTTTCGACATGTTTCTACTATGTTTGCCATCTAATTTCCAGTATTTGTAGTGTGCTAGAGTACGGATTCTTCCTAGTCATAGATCACTGATCTTTTCACGTGGAAATATTTATTTCTAGATAAATTTTAATGGGGACGGAGCACATTCCAAATAGCCTGGGACTACCAAGTCAAGAAACCATGTCACAAGATATGCCCATTGACTTCAGAGGAGATACAGAGAATAATGCAGTAAATTCTGGTTATTTTATGGAGGCTACTGTGACTCCACCCATGCAATTGAATGTTGATTCTGGTGTTTCTGATGAAGTGAGGGTGAGGCGATCCCTTAGGCGCAGGACCGGCATATATTATGGTATATTTGATATGAGCTCAGAAGAAGAATCAGAGTGTGAAGGGTCTGTCATGGTATGTATACCTATCATCCACAACTTTTTCTTTGCTGGTTTTTGTGATAATATACTGATGAATGTTTTCATGAATTCCTCAAACAAGGTTTGCCGTCTCGGTACCGGACCCCGTACCATGCTGGTACCGTGTTAGTAGACCCGGTATGAGGGTTGGTTCGGCATACTGAAACTCAGTATTCCCTCCTGTACTGAGTCTCGATTCAGTACACATATTGAGTGTTACTTGAGGTATAGTGCAGTGCGTACTAGTACGGGGAACAATGGCCTCTACCACTTAGCTCAACTCAATTATGCCTTAATCCCAAATTAGCTGGTGTCATGAATGCCTCTCATATGAGAAAAATGAAATTCATTTTCACATGTAACTTTCTGATTCCTCTCTTTGATCCTATACGGCATGCTGCAAACTGTTATTTGCATTTCAATCTCCGCAGTACACTGCAGCCGCTTTTTCTGAAAATGGATTAAATGATGTGTAAGATAAGTAATGACAGTCTATAATTGCAGGCAAAAGCCAAAACATGCTTGTTTGATATTTGAATCATGCAGACTGAAACATCCACCATATATTATATAACCTGTATCTTGTGTCCCTTAATGATGGCACCAATGACACCAGAATTCTAGGTCTTTTAAGCACAAAAGAAAAGAGAAATTGAGATAGAGATACGAAAGTAGGGGAATGATGATAATGGTAGACTCAAATAAGCATTAGCTTAAACTTTATACCAACTCTTCATCGTCTATCTTTCATTTTTACATTCCTTTAGATAGATGCTCGACAACTCTTCATATGCCTTTATTAATACCTCAGAACTTCCTAACAGACAAGAATAACTATTTTTGTAAACTTAAAGCAACAATTCGATGAATCATAATTAATCAAACATCGAAACTCTAAAAGGCACGTTACACATACATAAACAAATATTGAAAGTTTAATCACCAACCACTATTAATTAGCTAATAATAACTATTTGACTAGACTTTGACTTAGATTAAGATAAGGGCTGCTCAAAGAAGGGCTGATCCAAAATTGCTGATCAGTTGCTCCTAGATGAACTGAAATGGCGGACGTCTCAATTATGTGGAAATAAGTGCCTCTATCTTTTTTTTTTTTTTTGAGTCAGTGCTGTCATATTTTGCACACAACAATTGATTCCAATAATTCAGTCATCACATTTTCTAATCACAGAATTGTTGCAGGATCACTCTTCAAAACTTCCCTGCCAAAATGAAAATGTATCCAGAAGCCCAAGCAGCTCTAAATATGAGAAGGTTTATATCTTAGAAACTCGAGTTCTTAATATTTATATGAGCTAGCAATTCTCCTCCAAATGGCAAACTTTTTGGAACAGGCAACTTCCAGATGGCATCCAAAAGAGGCATGTAGACCTATCATTGATGAAGCTCCTGCATTCTATCCTAGCGAGGAGGTATTTTAGTCTCTAACAATACATATCCTTTTTGTTATACATCATTAAGATCCTTTACTACATTAAATATTGTTTCGTTAGGAGTTCGAAGATACGCTTGGATACATTGCAAAAATACGACCAAAAGCAGAACAATATGGTATATGCCGCATTATACCACCCCCTTCTTGGACAATGCCTTGCCCGCTTCGAGAGAAGAGCTTTTGGGAACATGCAAAGTTTACTACACGAGTACAACAAGTTGACAAGCTTCAAAATAGAGAGCCAAAAAAAAAAAGTTCTCGGAACCGTTGTCACAAGAGAAGAAAGAGAAGAAAGCAGTTGAGATTTGGAATGACTCGTAGGCGCAATAGCTTAAATGGTTATGACGCCAGTGACTGTGTTGGCTCAGATACTGATGAAAAATTTGGTTTTCAATCTGGTTCAGACTTTACTCTTGAAACCTTCCAGATATATGCTGATGAATTCAAAAGGCATTACTTTGGGATGAAAGATGCTAATGAAAATGTGATTTCCAGTAGTGAGGATCATAAGAAGAGTAGGCAACCCACAGTGGAGGAAATTGAAGGAGAATATTGGCGGATCGTTGAGGAACCAACTGAAGTAGTTGAGGTATAATGTTTGATTACTGTTATTGGTCCTCTTTTCTAAAACCTTGGAACTATATTAATTATGCTTTCTCTTCTCATTCAAATGCAGGTGCATTATGGTGCTGATTTGGATACTGGCACATTTGGTAGTGGATTTCCTAAAGCACCATCTTCACCTAAAAATGACTCAGATCCATGCGTGCTATCAGGTTGGAACTTAAATAATCTGCCACGACTTCCTGGTTCTGTTCTTTCATTTGAAAGGGAAGATATCTCTGGGGTATTAGTCCCATGGCTTTATGTAGGGATGTGCTTTTCGTCATTTTGTTGGGTAAGTATGTAATTGAACATTTTCAATTTTTTTTCCCCATTCCATTTGCTATCCCCATCCACACATGCATATTTCTCAAGTTCTTGCTTGATTTTGTGATAAACATCAATCAAGGAAGAGCTTGTTTTTTTCTATGTTACTAATGTTACTTTTCGGATTTAAAAAGCTTCCATGGACAATGGACATGGCATTTGACATAAACTAATGGTAAAGAACTCACTAATCTGTTCAAAATTAAAACAAAAAGAATAAGTAATAAAGTCTGCCTCGGATTTATATTCTTTAGTTGGTCTATTCCATTTTTTTGATAAATTTAACATAAATTCTTACTATAATTTTTATCTTGTTATTCACGTCAATGTTCTTTTACATCCTTCAAAATTGATATTTAACTATCCTTTGATCTTATTTGTCGCAATAGCATGTGGAAGACCATCACCTTTACTCTCTGAATTATATGCATTTTGGTGATCCAAAAGTATGGTATGGAGTTCCTGGCAGAGAGGCTGTGAAATTGGAGGATGCAATGAAAAAACATTTACCTAAGTTGTTTGAAGAACAACCTGATCTGCTGCATGAATTGGCAAGTGTCAATCAGTCTCACATTTCCCTATTTCTCATATATCTTGAAAATGATCAGATCTGAACATACATGTTAATGTATTAATTAGAATTTATTTATTTTGGATATGTTTTGCTGACTGATAAATGACGACACCATGATACAACTCCTTTTAGTACATCCTTATAGAAGTTTTTTGTTTATAGTTACTTTTTCTAGATCTTTAACATGACGTTTTAGGGCCCATTTGGTATTGCTTTTATTTTCTGTTTTTGTTTTCAAAAGTCCAAGAAGAAAAATGAACTAGATTGAACAAGATGTATAATAGAACCCTTTTGTTTTTCAGAATTGTTTGTAAACTCTTCAGAGCTTTTGGAAGAACAGATTTATTGCTTTCAGAAAAATGTCAAAATAGAAACATGGGATTGCAGAAGCTTTTTGGGGAATCCTATCTTCCACATCAATCTTAATGTGCTATATCACTAATTTCTAGAGAAACAAAATCACAAAAACAGCAACAATGCCAAACAGATCCTTAATGTTATTCTTATCTTGTTTGATATTGATTTAGTTTTCCATTTCAGTTACGACTTACTGATTCTTGAGCTTCATCTGTCTCAAGTACTGGCTACTTGAAATCTTAAAATGAGGTTCATATACACCAGTGGCAAAAGTCAAATTTATCAGGAACCTCTTTAAAATTAGTAGGAGGATGGAGATAAGGAAAGATCCATAGCAAATATTACATAGAAAATTATAGAATTTTTTTAAAAAAATATATCGGAACCTACATGTGCAATGCAGTATTATGGTTGTAAAGTATTATATATTATATCCTGTGATTAAAGTTTTTTTTCTAAATCTTAAAATTCTGTTATTCCCATTCTGACATCTTATTTGATCAGATCCGTATCAATGTTTTAATACTCGATACTGGACACCTTACTTGTACCAAACAGCTATGGGTTGGCTTTGTATGGTATGCTCTGTACCAGTACATGGTATGCTGCTAGAGTCAGCACAGCATCTGTACCATATGTCAGTGATATTATCTGAAAATCTTTAATCAGCTGATGCAATGAGAGTGGACATAAGAAGATGATAGAGTAACGCATGTCATTCTTTATGTCAATGCATAGTAACATATTATGTGTCCTGCTAATGACAGCTTTTAAAATGGACCAAGAAGTAACTGTTGTGGCAATCCTATTTGGTCAAACAAAAATTGTATGATGCAAGATAAAAAATTTTTCCATACTATCAAAATTTTTATCTTCGTACCTTATTCCCATGGTTGCTTATCTAAGTGAAACATGATATTCTTCTAGTTGTCCACTCAGCATCCAGAGTCTTAAACTTGAGCTAGTGTCAGAAACTCAGAATAATGAACTTATGCAACAAATATATTTTGGGCATGATAACAGATATATCTACAATTACAGGAGGCAATGATCCCTAAATGTGACATATGATACATTTCCCGCAAGATCTAGTAACATATGATACATGGTATATGGTTTTTATATGATAGTTCAAGAGATAGCACTACAACATTCCCAATGTCAAAGAAATTAGATTAAGCATTTGCTAATAAATAGGGAGGGTGCATGGTGATGGTGGTATGAGTCTTCCTGAAGAGATCTGCATGGTACTTAGTATACCATATTTAGAAAGGCAAGAGATGACGATTAAATGCCAAGCAAAAAAGTTGAATTTGATATTGATGTCTTACATCCAATTGTAAACTAAAAAGCTAAAATGCTTTGTATTGGATGCAACTTCAGTTAATAAAATTTAATGAAGTAAGAGCTTAGATGGAAACACCTAGGTCTAATATAGAGAAAAAAAGATAGAGACAAAGTCAAGGAACACCTGTAACTGTGTGAGGCATAAAAAACTATAGTTTGCTTCCTGCTCTTCCAGCAGATGAAAGAACCTTCAAGGATGATATTAGTGTTATGGCAGAGTGTCACTTGATAGAGTAATGAGCACAATGGGCATCTTTTCTGCATAATTAGATCTTTAATAGAGACAAAAGAGGGAAGAAGAGAGCAGGTAGTGATCCTAAGATATCACAGTGCATGACGGCCACCAGTGACATGAAGCTTACTGGTTAGCTGGCTAACGGTCAAGAAGAAGCAATTGCTTGCTAACTGACAGTACAAAGACAGTGATAGGGAGTAGGGAGCTTTCTGTCACCAAGAAAAGCTCTGAATGATGCCTTTAAGTGGTTTTAATTGACAGAGTTGAATGACTTACAAGTCAAATGGTACTTTTGCCATCACAATCATTATATGCAGGAGAGAAGTTGACTACGAGATCCAAAAGGTGGTGCTGGGACCAAGGCCCATTGATGCTAGAGATGCCGCTTCAAATCAATGATTGCAGAAACATCACCAATAGCAATGGCTATGATCCATTCTAGAAGAACCACGATATCTTGTCCTGCAATAGCTTACAATGAAACAAATATTAAGAATGGCACATAGAGTCATTTTGAGTGAGAATGTATGTGGCTCAATGTAATTGAAACCAATCATGTAGAGAACCTATAGGTTGTAGAAATTCATGTTAACTTACCACTAGACCCCAAAAGCAATGATGTATATCATTGTAAACCTGCAAGGGAAGGGGTCAATAATGTATATCAGGCCTTAACATCTCTCCTGACATGAGGGCCGGACCATCCATATATGAAGGCATAAATGAGTCAAGAACAACTCAAGACAATAACTGGGGATGAGTCAAGAGAAGAAAAGACTCAAGATGGCAAATGAGTGAATTAAAGGAAGAATTGACTTAAAAGGGATTTGAATGCATGACATTCAAATCAGCTACCATGTTAACTTATGCAAAAGCTTGAGCTGTCAAAGAAGCGGTCAACAATGTATATCAAGCCTTAACAAGGTTCAAATAATATTTGTTGTGTGTGAGGAATTAATTGTGTGGATAGCATGTAAATTAGATTTGGTACATCTCATAATGAACAAATTGGACAGAACTGTACACACATCCAGTCCACGGTATAATATTTTTCCCGTATTTTCATCTAGTGTAATGAATTTTGGACCATGAACGTAGAAGTACCCCTCAACAATTTCAGTTATAGTAATCACTCATTTAGTTTCAGTAGTTTATGTCACACCATAATGCTCCTGTTATCCTCTGAATTTGAGCATTTTCTTTGTCTCTGTCTCCAGATAGAAGCAGTCAGTTCATGTAAGACTAGGGAATGTGCTAACAGCTGACAACTTGCACTTCCCTTGACCAGAAACATTACCTGCATGTATACCCTGGACCTTTTGAGATTGACTTTTTTGAAAACTTTGCCTTTGTTAATCCATTTCTCCTCTGTCAATACTAGCTTTCACTCCTAAAATCTTACAATTTCATCCAGCTTTTAACATCATATTTGTGCTAATACCAAACTGATGCACCAGGTTTAGTGTCTCTTGGTGGTATATTGCTTCATTCTTAGATAACTTGATATTAGAAATTTACTTCATAGCATTTGAAACCACAATATTACTATTTCAAATCCTTTAATGCCATCTAATGATTGTATTTTACTCATCCTTTTGATCCTACTGGAGCAGGTTACACAATTGTCTCCTTCTGTCCTTAAATCGGAGGGAGTGCCTGTTTACTGTGCCATTCAGAATTCTGGGGAGTTTATTCTTACATTTCCAAGAGCATATCATTCTGGTTTCAATTGCGGCTTCAATTGTGCCGAGGCAGTAAATGTTGCTCCTGTGGACTGGCTGCCACATGGGCAATGTGCTGTCGAGCTCTACAGCGAGCAACATCGTAAAACATCCTTATCCCATGACAAGTTACTACTTGCTGCTGCACAGGAAGCTGTTAGAGAGCTTTGGCAGCAGTCTGTATTGCAGAGGAATGACTTGGGAATCTTAAGATGGCAAAGTGTTTGTGGAAAGGATGGAGTACTTACTGAAGCCATTAAGGTAAAGTATATTTCTGAATGTGTTCTCACTCTTTGCAAATTTTTGTGAACTTTTTGTTCACTAGAGGTATGATCGTCCTTACAGGTGCGAGTTGGGATGGAGCAGAAAAGAAGGGAATCTGTTTGTAGTATATCAAAAGCTAGAAAAATGGAAAAGGACTTTGACTCATCGAGTGAGAGAGAATGCTTCTTATGCTTTTATGACCTGCACCTATCAGCTGCTAGTTGTGAGTGTTCTCCAAATCGTTTCACATGCTTAAACCATGCAAAATTGACATGCTCTTGTGAATCTAGCAGAAAATATTTACTCTTTCGGTATGACTTGGACGAATTAAACACTCTAGTTAAAGCCCTAGGGGGGGATTCAATTGCAGTACAATGCTGGGGATTAGAGAAGCTGGGGTTGCCTTTACCTCCACATATTATGTTGTTGGGGAAGTCAAAAGATTCGTTGGAAAAATATATTTTGGAACCGAAAAGGACATTAATTGATGTTAACATCACAGATGCTGAAGTCGAAAATCAAGATTGTGAGAATCAGGTAAAAGATGATGTTTGTCTTGAGCCAACCACAAAGAATCCCATTTCTTCCGATGAAACAAAAGGATTCCTTAATATGAATATACCATGCAAATCTGACTCGAAAAAATATTCAGGGACTAGTTTAAAAAGGGAATGTGAAAGTGGCAACTTTCAAAGTGTACCCTTTTTTATGGAACCAGAAGTGATTAGTATAGAGCATCATGAAGTTGGATGTCAGGGATCATCACCAGCCGAAACCAATGTTCTACCTGGCAGCAATAAGTCTGACGGGAGAGACAGGTGCTGTCCTGATCTCAACATGGCACAACAATCTACAGACCCTAGGGTTAAGCTTCTAGAATGTCTTGATTGTTTAGTTGGCAAGAAAGAGAAATGCTGGAGTCCCGATATATTTAGACAGGACCTTTCCTCAAATTCAGTGTTGATGGGTGTTAATGATCATACTATGGATAAAACCAAGGAGTATGAGCCTTTGGCGATGACCAATACTCTCATCAGAACAAGTTCTGAATGTGGATCCCTGACGTCCCTTAATAATTCTGCTGAGTTGGCTTCTTCATGTGGCATTCCCATCAGAAATTTCAGTGAAGCATCATGTTCAAGAGGTGCTGAATATTCTCATAAATCAAGTCCAAAGCTGTTTGGTATTGACCTTCAACATCATCTGCATTGTTTATCCACACCTTCAGATGGTCGAGGCAGTCAAGCCATTGAACATATTACAGTCCAATCTAATGCACTCGATCGATGTGATCAAAAGTCTACCAAGGTATTGAAGTATCATATTGAACCTCTTAATTTTGGAACTGTGGTGCCTGGAAAGAAGTGGTGCAGTAGGGAAGCCATATTCCCAAAAGGTATGTTGCAATATAATCAATTACACAGCCTTTTCTGCTGACTAAGTAGTACACTGAAAACTTTAATCTAATGAGTTTGCAGGATTCAGAAGTCATGTCAAATTTATCAGTGTAGTTGATCCAATGATGACATGTAGCTACATCTCAGAAGTATTGGATGCTGGACTCCTGGGGCCATTATTTAAGGTAGGCATTTCAGGATAATAATTATAGGCTAGCATTCTTGACATATTTATTATTGCAGTCATAAATTCTGCTTACCTCTATGTGACTAATCTATGTTTTCCTTGTATATGTGTCTTTATCCACAAGGAGAAAAAACAAATATTATTATAACAATCATACATAGCTGGAACTGCTACAGTACATTAAATTTATAATCATTGTCAAATTTGCAAAATATATTTAGTATGAATTTGTAATCAGCATTAGCAATATTACATTTGCCTAATACTCTAGAATTGAACAGTAATATCGTTTACTTGCCTACACTGTTAAGTATGACTATAATGTAACAGCCATGGTATTCAATACCTCGTATAACAACAGTAAGCTACAGAATCACTTGATTGTCCGTACACCATAGCCAATGATCTTTAATCCTATCAAATTGCATTCGTTCTTTCATTTAGTCCTCTTCCAATATGCATTCCTATTAAAGGACATTTTCAATTTGCAGCTCATCTAAATTTGAAATGTTTAAATCTCCTTTACTAAAAGTTTCAACTAATATGGCTTGCTGTTATACCCTGTTTCCTTCTAATTAGGTGACGGTAGAAGAGAATCCGGAAGTATCCTTTATGCATGCTTCTGCTACACAGTGTTGGGAAATGGTGCGAGAGAAATTGAATGAAGAGATCATTAGACAACATGATCTTGGGAAGCAAGGTCTTCCCCCATTGCAAACCCCAGAATCTATGGATGGACTCGAAATGTTTGGGTTCTTATCCCCATCTATCATTCAGGTTTGCCAGCCTCCAAATTACATTTTAGCTAACTTTAAACAAATCTGCCTTTGGATTCCTGTTGTTGGTATTAGTCCTATTTGCACGAACAATGGTTAAAGTCTACAATCTTCAACATATCAACCATTTTGGATCCATTAACAATTCATTCGCAATACCTGACAATACGAAGTCGCTTAACAGAAAATTGCAGTGCAACCCAGTTAAATTTGTTAGTGAGATAGATCCCAACATGTGCAATCAAGAAGAGTTTAGCATTTTCTTTTTTGTTTTCTTCTGTTGCTTGCGACTCATGTTCTCGGTGTTAGCTTTCAGCAGTTTGTGACAGCTTGTAAGAAGCACTTTCTATGTTCATGGATAGAAAATTTAATTTTTCAATATAGATTTATTTTGTTTAATATAGATTAAATTGCTTCAATTTTTCTCGGAAGACGAGTGCCACCTTAACAGGTTTAAGCCCGGATCTTCTCCCCAGTGCTTGGGCTGAGGAAAGGGGTGTCAACCAGTGGACCCAAGTTTGGTTGGCATGCAAAAATGCAATTCATAATTGATCTATTAATAACAATCATTAAATTTAGCAATGCTTCTGCATAAATAAGATGGATTTGACTAACTTGAATGAAAACAGGTTATTGAGGCTCTTGATCCTTATCATCAATGCTCAGAGTATTGGGCATCAAGGTCGAATGTGTCTTCTCAGTCTGAGGGGATCAATGTGAAAGATGAGCCTTTAGAGCTTGCTAAGACCTCAAGCACTCATATTGCTGCCGACGGTCGCCTGGCTAATGTACAGAAGTTGTTTGGTGTGAATTTAACTGGGAAGAAGCAGGATGAATCAAATATTGACAACCATACATCAGAAGAGGAGGTTCGACACATACTTGGTGGACTGTTGAAGAAGGCAAACCTTGAAGAAATGAGAATGATGCACAAAATATTCTGCAGTGGGTCAGAGAGCAGCATCTGGAGAGCAGCATTCAGTTCTCTGCTAGATGAGATCCAGAAGAATGTACATAAAAGACAATAGAGAAGAAATTCAAGCAATTGCTTCAATTCCTGGGTGATGTGCTGCTATGGAGAACCGCTGGAAACTAGATGACATATTGATGGAGATACTATTCTTTCTTCCGACAGTAACACATTTAAATTGCATTTATTTGCAATACCATTTGGTGATTCTTTCGAAATTCCATGCAGAGCATGGTGGATTCCTTCACACCTAATCTGACAGTCCTAGATCATGTTTCCATAGAATCATTTGTCTCCAAGCACTACCCTCATTATGCCAGCCACTGTGCAAAGATGCTTTTAAGTATAGGTTCAAGAAAAAAATTTGAACACTTTAGAATATACTGATCTCTTTTTTTGATTCATTTGCATCTCTGTTCAAATTCTGGTGTATGAATTCAGGTGTTGCTGAATGCCAGGACCATGGGAAGGCCATTTATTGCAAATAAATTTTAGCGCTCTTTTTAATCTCTTAATAAAATTTTAAACTGAAGACGACAAAGGGATTTTGACACATTAATCCTCATTTCCCAAACCCAAAAAGGTCCTCTTGTTTTACAGCAATGACATATTACTTATGCTTCTTGGTGAATGACAAACTTCTAACAAAGGCTAAACTTATTAAACTTTGTTTTTTACTGTAAACTATAACATTGGTCTTTTCTACTGATTTAAAAGAAAGTCCTTGGACCAGTCAAATATGATTATTAACCTCTCCACTCTCTTTTTCGTGGATGTATCCTTTTCTTATTGATTTATTTGCATGCTCCATTCTCATCATAGTAACATGTACATTATATTTCCTCTTCAATGTAGCAATGAAAATTAAAATACATTGCAGTTTATTTTGTTCTTTTCAAAAAGAATATAGAATCTCTGTAACCTGCAAAACACATTGGATCAGTTTTAAGTTCTTTTATTTTTGAGGTAACAATCAGTATTAGTTTTTGTCCAAGACGCCGGAATGGAACCGGACACATGCTGTAGATACTCAAAAATTGATAATAATTTATAATGTAGTGCTCAGGTACTTAAGCAATAATCTTAATCCCTTTAATAATATATTTGAACACTTGAATAAAAGTAGAATGAAGTAATGTCAGGAGCAAGCAATTGGCCGGCAATGTTTTTTAAATTCAGTCTTGAGCAATGTTTCCTGTTTCGAAAATTTCACAATTATTCTGATAATTCACTAGTGGGTAATTTTTCAAGTAATCTCATTTCAATTTCTATGTCTGGAAACAGATATTGAGAAACCTCTCTTAACAAGATAGAAAGGATGAGGACTTCCTGAAGGTCCGGCTGCTAGAGGGAAAACCACTTTGGTAAAACTAAAGGAGGATCCTTATCTTGTTTCCCAAGAAAAGTATTTTGCCGAAAATTCCGTGGTCTTCACTGGAGCTAATGACATCCCTCTTGGAAGCCTTCGGAGATCAGAAAAATCCTGCTTGGGTAAGGCATCGTCACTGCCAACTGGAGTTGGCCCTGGCCTTCATAACCTTCCTGGTTTTTTTAATACTTCGCTACTAATCATCCTCGCCTTTAGAAAATAGATCGGAT
Organism: Phoenix dactylifera; assembly: GCF_009389715.1. NCBI lineage: Eukaryota > Viridiplantae > Streptophyta > Magnoliopsida > Arecales > Arecaceae > Phoenix > Phoenix dactylifera. Next base: position 93,420 of record NW_024068551.1, read on the forward strand.
ATAAATCGAATATTAGTATATTCATATTTATATCCATATTTTTATGAATACAAATACGGATATGAGTATTAAACGGATACCAAAATTAGTATCCATTTTTATTCTAAATAGAAATAAATATGAATAGGATATTAAGCATATCCATATTTTTAATTCTGAATAGATACGGATATAAGTCAGATATTATTTATATCAATATTTTTTATCCAAACACAAATACAAGTCAGATAGCATTCGGATATAAATCAAATATTATTCAGATATAAATTAGATTTTAGTTGAATTTAATAATAAAAATTAGCATTAATTATATAATAATAAGGATGGAAAATAGAATTTACTATATTGATGGCACATGGCACATGAGTAGCTGAGTAATAGGATTTTATTTAACTTGCATTAAGACCGACATAGTCATTCAAGCTTCTAGTTTGACCGATTTTGAATTAAAATATTTATAATAAAAAAATATTTAAAATGAAAATAATATAAAAATATCAATATTTTTTACATTAAATACTAGGATTATATTTTAATTATAGCCCAAATAAAATAATCATGAATTATACATTTTTGAATCTTGAAAGAAGAATAATATATAAATGTTTGAAGATGTAGAAGTTATCAATATTTAAATATTTTAAAAAGAAACTTTTGAATAAATTGATGTTTTATACAGAATCAAAATTTATTCTAATCTCATTCAGAATTAAATTAATATATTATTATCAATATTTTATTATAACTATCACATTACTATATTATATATAATATGATACTAATATGCTTATTTAGTACTATTCTGTTATATTTTTTATTTTTATTTAAATTTTACTATCTTTATTTATGTTTATTAAAATACCATAACTTTAAGTATATATATATTTAGAATTGACTTAATTTAATAGAATAATAAATATTTTTATATTGAATAAATACTTTAAATTATTTCATACTAAATAAATAATTTGAATCAAAATTGAAATTTAAACAACTTGTTCATAAATTTGATTTCACATGTGCAATTCTGATGATATTGGTTGTTGAAAGAGATAGCAAAGTCTGGACTTTTTTCATGAATATGTTATATCATATAGATCAAAACAAACTATATTTATTTTTTATCAAAGGGAAAAGGATTTATTTTATAAAAATAATGGTCAAAATATAAAACATCTCAATATACATCAAATTGTTATTTAATTATCTGAATTCATATGAATAAGTTAAATAAACTACCATCATAAAGTAAAAAACATGTCGTAGCTTGGTAGTTAAGTATTTGGCATATAAGTCAAAGGTTACTGGTCCAAATCTTAGGACTTGTGGTCTTGCAGCCCTACTTTTCATCATTCTAGATCACCATAACTATTTGTTTTGAAGTACACATGAAAAGGGGATCTCTTGATCCTTCCCAAGTTCATTTTTCCTTTTCCTTTCTTTTGAGAGGGGGGATAGATAGGGCTAATCCTCACCTTTCGACACTAAATCCATCCTACCTCAAGATTTATTAGGTAGGTTCAAAATATTTTTGCATGACACCTTATTTTATGTCCATTTAGCAATTCCTGATAAGAAAATGCAACTTAAATATTAATAAATCTACATGATGGAAAAATTAAAAGGATCTCACCACCCCACGAACTAATATACTCATAAACTAACCAAATTCTAATCAGAAACAAAAGGTCAAATTTTAAAGGGGGTAATTCAAAAGTCGGTAGAAGCTTGCCCTAACACAGGAGCAGCACTTATAAGAAAAGCTATATCACAATTTGTGAAACTAATAAGAGCCTTGTTGCCCAAGGTGACAATCCAAGAGGGGGGGGGGTGAATTGGTTTCTTCTAAATTTTAGTGCTTTTAAAACTTTCTTAGTTAAATGCGATGGATGCTTTCTTAGGTTATTTGAGTGAGTTAAACTAATGCAAGAATAGAAAGTAAAGCAAGAGAAAATGAAAGCACAAACACAATCCAAACACAACAATATATAGTGGTTCGGTGCTCTCCTTAGCACCTACGTCCACTCCCCAAGCGTACCCTTGGGAAGTCACTATAATCTCGCGGATTACAGTTGGATTGTTTTCCGGGCTCACAATCCAAAAACCTTGTTGGTTTTACGGGATCACCAACGAACCTATACAACTTTGGTTTTCCGGGTTCACCAAAAACCTTGTTGGTTTTGCGGGCTCACCAACGAACCTTTACAACTTTGGTTTTCCGGGTTTACCAAAAACCTTTGTTGGTTTTGCGGGCTCACCAACGAACCTTTACAAAGTATTCAAACAAATGAAAAGAAAAGATTTAAACTCCTAAATGAGCATATGAAACAATATAAACTACAAAGAAGAGTTAGAAAGTATTTATCGCTTTGAAGTGGCTTTGCTCTTCTTTGTCAAGGATGCTTCACTCTTCAAGGGAGGATGGAGCTCTTGATGCCTCTTTGAATCTGCTCAATCCCTTTCTTTGATTCTTGAATGAAGCCCTTGGATGAAGCTTGCCTTGCTAGGGTTCTCTCTTGAATGCACTTGATGTATTTTTCCAAAAGCTTGCTTCCTCTGATGAATACTCCCTCTTAAATACTTCTCCAACCTCCAAATAGTCCTTTCTGACCGTTGGATTGAAGAAACTAGCCGTTTATAGCCGTTGGGAGTGCAAAAAGCATTTCTGCACAACTAGCCGTTATGTTCAGCCCGTGTTTGGGTCGGCTCAACCTGTCCTTGGGTCGACCCAACCTTCACTTGGGTCGACTCAACCATTTCTTGGGTCGACCCTCTCAGAAAACACAGAAACTTGAAATTCAGCCTTCTGTTGCCTTGGGTCGACCCAACCTTTCTTTGGGTCGACTCAAACTTTGGGTCAGCTCAACATTTTTCTTGGGTCGACCCAAGGTCAGCTTCAGAAAATTCAGAGCCTTGAATTTCAGCCTTTCTTCACTTGGGTCGACTCAACCTTTCTTTGGGTCGACTCAAGCTTGGGTCGACTCAACTTCATCTTGGGTCGACCCTCTCAGTAAATCCAGAGAATCATTTTTCCTTCATGTTTTGAGGTTCTTGAAGTTTGGGTCGACTCATGCTTACCTTGGGTCGACCCAACCAACTGTTCATCTGTGCCATTTTTGCAGGAGTGTGCCAAATGATTTCTTGATGTGCCGGGGTCGACTCAAACAATCTTTGGGTCGACTCAAACAATCTTTGGGTCGACTCAATCCACACTTTGCTGCATTCTCAAGATTAGATCCATCCAAATGAACAAGATCATATATATATTTTCAATTAAGCATATGTACTGAGAGTAATGAACTTATAAATGAAGTATCAATTTAACTTATAGCATGCTTTGGATAATTGTTTGTTAATCATCAAAATAACACTATCATCCTCAATCTCCCCCTTTTTGATGATTACAAAATAAAGAGTATAAGCCTATTGATACTTGTCTTTAAAATCAGTTTATAAGAGGGATTAAATTTCTGAATTTCAGCTTTTCATATATACTTGTGAAATCTCCCCCTTTATCATCCAAAAGTTGCCAATTTGACTTTTTGAATGGCTCCCCCTTTCATTTATAATTCATTAGCAATGAAACTTCAAAAATTTGAGATAAAATATGAGTTTCAGCTTATGTATCGGGGTGAGAAAGGAGCGTGCCAAATTCTGAATTTATATGTGCCAAATTCTGAATTATGATAGAAATTTTTGATTTGATGATTTTCATTGTTACAAATTGCTCCCCCTTAGATATGTAAGCTTTCTTATATGATTTTCAATTTGTTTGCCCATTTATTTCTCTTTTCTTTTCATAACTTCTTTACTCACTCTTTCTCATAAAAGTAATACTCTTTCTTTCTTAGAGTGAATACTCTATCTTTTCGTCTCCCCCTTTATATACTCTTTTCTTCTCCCTTTATACACTCTTTCTCCCTTTATATACTCTATCTTTCCTTCTTTTCTCTTTTATATACTCTTTCCTTCTCTTCTCCTTTATATACTCTTTCCTCTTCTCCCTTTATATACTCTTTCCTTCTCTTCTCTTTTATATACTCTTTCCTTCTCTTCTCCCCCTTTTTGTTATCATCAAAAACATATATATAGGAAAAGATGCAATAAAGAACAAACTTCAGACTTCATTGATCAAAATAGGAACATTTTCATATATTAATGCTCAAAATGATGAAAAGTACAATGTTCCACAATCAAGATTTAAAGATATAAGGGAAAGACAAGATTCATAAGGGAAAAAGCAAGATATATATGAGAAAAGGCAAGATACATACGAGAACTAGATTTCTAGCCTAGGCTCTAAATATAGATGCTAAGATCAGCCTAGGGAGACTCTAATTGAGAGTGGGAAATAGGGTTTTCGGAAGAGGACAAAGGGTAAACAGTGCCCTAGATAGCTCACGGGTCCCCCTTTTAACAGTGGGGTCCCGACGTTGGGTCGACCCTATTCTGGGTTGGGTTGACCCAAGTGCAGAATTTTTCTTTTCTCTTCCGTTTTGCTTCTAAAATGTTTTCCTTGCTTCCAATCCTTATAAACTCTTTATGGGACAATGATACATGAGTAAGGAATCTATAGATAACAAGTTTGACTCATGTTTCATGGGTTTTTAGAAATGGGAGGAATGTATCATGAGATTGCTTGCTCCCTTTTATATCTCTTCAATAAAAAGGATCACATATGCCTAATTTCCTCCTTAGCGTGCAGAATCTATCTTCACTCAAGGATTTTGTGAATATATCGGCTAATTGTTTTTCAGTGCACATATGCTCAACACATATGTTTCCATTTTGCACATGATCCCTAATAAAGTGACATCTTATTTCTCTTTGTTTGGCTTTAGGAATGAGATATTTAGAATGTAAGCCAGAAGTGATCTCTAAATGTAGATTCCAAAGATAGTTTTGAAATCAAGTGTAGATGGAATCTTTTTCATGTTATTTTAGGGAGTATCAAGAATAATATTCAAAGAAAGGCACGGATGAAAATCCAACATTTTTTTTAATATATTAAGTATATAGCAAAATGAGAGCAATCTAATTAATTTTCAGAGTATAGTATAAGATCAAATAAAGATCAAACCTTATATACTTGAAAAACATAAGATTATGTTGAATCCTTAATTCTTAATGACTTTAAAGTTCTTTCATGATATAAAAGTATTGGGGCATAGACACCAAGACATGAATTTATGCAATGTAGGATATATAAAATTCAGGGCTTTGAAAGTTCTTTTAAACCTCTCTTAAAGACTTTCTTTTACTCCTTTAAAGATCATAGCATCAAAATCAATTAAAATGAATTGGCTCATGATTGAAACACTAAAGTGCAAGCCAATAAGAACTCATTAGTAGATTCCAAAGTAAATTTCCAATACTAAGACAAATGGAATCCTTTTCACTTAGTTTTCAAAACAAGTGATTTACCAATTAAGTACAGATAAAAATCCAACTTTCAAAAGATATTCAACGAAGCACAAAGTTTAATACCACTTCACATTTAGTATTCTTTCTCTTATCTTTAGTTGAATTTCAGATTTTAATGATAGACGTGAATAAAACTGAACCTTTATGATATCAAGAATGTAGAGTGATCTAGAATTATTCAAAATTTATAGCAATCACTCTTTTTAATCTTTTAAGAACAAGTTATGCTTCCTCTTAATCTTTGAGAAAATGTACTGAAATATTAATCAGAAAATGATTCATTTGAAGCTCAAATTCTTTCAAAAGCATTTACATTTTCTTTCTTTTAAGAATCATTTGAGTGAGCTGAAATATTTCTAGACTTGAGATCATTCACTCTTTTAATAATATATATACATATATATTTTGATGAAAGTCTTTAACAATGTAGGAGAGGAAAAAAATATATAGATGACCATTGAAGTATATGTATTTATAGAACTCAATTTCTTAATCAAGGTTTTTCAGCAATGTATATATGAAGCACAATAAATCTTTTCAATATCAAAATAAAATCATATATTAAAAAATATTTGTTTGCAATCAAGATCATCAAAAGACACATCATTCAGGCCAATATTAGTACACTTTGAAGATAAGAAATGATATGTTTCAGATGCGTATCAGGGCAAGCAATCAAGGCATCAGAATTATTCTATTTTTCTTAAGCTGTAATTTTATCTAGAAATTCATATTGAGTTATTCCCCAAAATGATGCAATCATTGAAGCATATAATGAAGGTTACAAAAATACAATGATAGAGGCATTTTTAAATTAAGTTTAAGCTTTTATACAACATCAGATTCTGAATTTCATAAAAATTTTCAAGAAGCCTTTCAGGATTATAATTTGAGATATGCATCTTCTACATTGTAGCTCATCTTAAATTATTAAGATTGAAGACACATATTTCAAGAACATTAGAGCACATCCAGAATCTTTGTAATTCATATTGAATTTTGGTACAAATTGGAGGATATTATGTACTAATGTTAGGCAAGATAAAAGATATGTCAAAATCAATCCATTTTGCCTAATTTGCAAATTCAAATAAATTTTTTTTATTTTTCAAAATATATTCATTAAAACAAAATGATGTTGTTGTTGGTAATAACATGTTTCAATCAAAATTTATAGGCATGAAGCATTACAAGTTATATCTAGGAAAGATCTTTGCTATTTGAATATTGAAAACACATAATTCAAAATATGCAAAACATAACAAGCATGTCATGGATCAAAATCAATTCTTTTCAAATAAAATTTCCTTTATTTAAATACAATTTAGCACTGATTTTATCCTTAAGGTGTGTTTTCAAGTGATTCAAACTTCATTTGATTTTTCACAACCTTCTTATATATTTTTATTTATTTATCATTCATTCCCCAAATTTTTAATTTCTTTCTTTAACCATTCAATGAACATTTTGATTATCTTCATTTATTTTTCGGTTTTACTTTTCTATGCTCTATATTCTATTTGCTCCCTATCCGGTGGAGTTGGAAGGGGCACGAGGTACTACCACTAGCCTCCCTCTTGTGCCGTCCCTAATATGCCCTGCACCGAATAGTTGGGTCAAATAGTGCCGGGTACTACCACTAGCCTCCCCATTGGCACCATCCCTATGATGAGCAATATAGAAGGTTTAAAATGTTCACTTCAACCTTTTCCTGTAATTAATTACGGATTTTATCTCTTCCAAAGGAATGTTCATATTAGTCTCACAAATGTGCCGAATGCATTATGCTTGTTTTACTTTTCCTTAAGATTGAAGTATTTGCCTTTACTTAGATTTTACTTCTCTTGAATAATATCCATTTTCTTTTCTTTACCTCTCTCTCTTTTTGTTATTTTCAAGTAGTTACATGAAAGAGCAGAATAAAGAATTAATCTAATATGCTGCATATAAATATATATCATGCAAACAGCATTTTCATTATGCCCAATGATTCATAGCTTATCACAAGTTATTTTGAATTAGAGATTTGAGGCATAAACTTGTGTATTTCATGGTTATGCATTATATAGGAAAAAGTAAACTTCAATTTAATCACACCATGAAACAATCATCACTAGCATGAGAATGAAGCATGATATCAAGATGATCAGCAATTAAAGGTTTAATCATGCTACCATATAATTTCAGATTATTGATTTTGCTCAACTAACTCACAAGAGAAGAGTTTAGATTACCAGTGTATTTAGCATTCTTCAAGCCAAATACTTTTTAGATTCTTTACACCCTTGGCTGAAGAAAATCTCTCTCCTTTTTTGTTTGCAAAGGAATGTTTATTGTATCTTTCATCAAGGTGTCCTTCAAGTTGAAATTTCTTGCTCATAAATCCTGTATCATTAATAAACTCTTTTTCTTTCTTGAAGGAAAGTCATTAGTTTCTTCAAGATACAAAACATTCATACAATATATTTCTTTAGCTAGATGACTCAACATAAGATATGACAATAATTGAATATTAAGTCACTTTACTCAAGAGATTGTCTAAATATAAGCAAGCACAAGTCACTTGAACTAAAGAGATAACTTCATTAAGTAAAATGGTTCAAGGACAAGCATGTGAGGTAATAGAAAGATTCATTAAGATCAAATCAATTTCTTATTGTCAGAAGCAATTTAGCTTAGATTCTATTTGCTTAAGATAATTATTAATAAGATATACCAGTTAAATTTTAATCAAATTATCTTAAATAGTTGTGTCTATCAAAATTCTGATTGTTACATAGAATCAAAATGATAAACTATATTCTCAATAAAGGATCTAGTTTTAATAAGAATAGTATGAATTGATATCTCTACAACTAGTATCTTTTCATTGAATATTCTATATGCATTGCTTGAAGAGTAATATCCAAAGGAATATTTGTTTTACCAGATTTGACATTATTTTCATAAGAATATATCAAGCATGACATGTATGACTGAAAAATATAAAAGATATACAATATATTATTTTCTATTTTTCAGAAGATCAAAAGGAGTTTTCTAATAGAAACCATATGTATGACAAGCAATGATGATAGCTTTTAACAGAAATCATTTAAGTAGATGACTATCATACAACATTGTCTTTTTCATTTCTTCAAGGATTCTATCAACTCTATTTTATTTATGGTGTTCTTGGTGTAGAAACAATTGTATTCAATATTATTTTCTATGCACAACTCAATAAGAAATTGGTTTTCAAAACTATGCCATGATACAATTTTATTTTCATAGTTTGCAAACCTTTTTCATTTGAACCCTTTTTGTGAGTTTGTGCCAATGCAGAAAATATTTCAATTTAAGTGTCAAGAATAAAACCAACATTAGCTTTGAGAAATCATCCATAATTACAAAATTAGAGAGCTTATCTCCTAGGTTCACCATCCTAGAGATCCAAATAAGTTCTTATGAAGAGTTTTCAAAGGCTAAAAGGTGAAAACAATATTTTCAGATTTAGAAATGATTCTAGTTTGTTTTTCTAGATGACATACATAGCAAACTTTGACCTTGCAAAGAATAATCTAAGTGAACCAATGACAAGGTCTTTTGAGATCAAGTCCATACTAGTATGAGTTGATTTTATATGTCAAAATTAGACTCTTTAATCTTGGTATTCTTAATGCATATAAAAAAAAAAATTATACCAAGTAGACATTCTTATGTTTGTGATCAATAGAAGATAATGTCATGGATAAGACCTCTCAATCAAGCATATAGAGAATTTAAAGAGTTATTCAAAGAGTATTGATTAAGCAAGTTATCCATTAATAACTGAAGCATAATATAGAAAGATGGAGTGATTTGGATATATTTTCTTTTCATGCCAAAAGTATCACTTATATCACAGAAATGATTAATACCTGCAATTTATGTTTTAATTGGATACTAAGGCAAAGAGAATGATGATATATGCAAGGATTACTAATTTCATTATTCTTTTCATTTCAATTACTTTTCTTAAGTATATTTTAAGTTTCATTCTTTAATATATGTCTAGAGCACCCAATGTCTAAATTAACATCTTTTGGTTGGAGCCTTGAGTGCTAGATATACTTACAGAAAATATTCAGATTTTCAACTTAGGAACCCAAGCTCTTTTGGGTCCTTGTAGGTTAGCTATTATTGTTCCTTTTGGAACCCATATTTTCTTAATAGCTATTTTGTCCATAGATTTGCAAATTTTAGGATTACAAGGAGTGAATTTCTGCATCATCTTGTTAAATTTGACAAACATAGATTTAACATGAGTAGTAGATAAACTTACAATTTTCTGTTTTTGCCTATTAGGTTCATCAGATAAATTAGAATCTGTTTTAGGACAGATAGTAGAGGATTTAACACACATGTCATTAAGGGATTTTTGTGTGTACCAAGATTGATATCCTAATCCAGCCTTTTCAAATTCAGCTCTTTGATTATTTATCATTAAGTTCAGTTTTTCAGAGCTGATAGTAGATTTTTCAACTATAGACTTAAATTTGTTAACTTCTTTAGTTAGCCTTTCATTGTCTTCTGAAAGTAATTTATTATTTTTCTGAGTTATATCATAGCTTTCAGCAAGAGATAGATTTTTCTGATTTAGCTTTTTATTCTTTAACCTAAGCTTCTTATATTCAAAGTATAGATCATGAAGAGCATCATGAAGTTCATCAAATGTAAAATCAGATTGAGCTTCAGTATGTACTTGATTTTTGAATGAGAAATCACTTTGTGTTCGAGTACATACCTCATCTTCAGGTGCTCCAAAGCATAGATTTTCAGTTTCAGTTTGATGCTCTTCTTCTTCGGAACTAGTTTCAAATTTACTAGAAACGTTAGTGCATTCATATTTAACTTCAAGCATATTCCATATTTCCTTAGCAGTTATGCAAAAAGATATGCTATTAAGTTCACTATCATCTAATGCACAATATAGAATATTCATGGCTTTTGCATTTTGCTGAGCCCTTTCTTTATCATGATTAGTGTTTGTGTGTAGCCCATTGACTATGATACTCCATAAATCGTAGTCATGTGCTTGAATGAAAATGCGCATGCGTGCTTTCCAATATGTGTAGTTTATACCATCAAATAGTGGAGGTCTATCAATTAATTGTCCCTCACTCATAGAATATCCCACTTGGGTTGTCATGATCTTTAACTCTTGATTGTGAGATCAATGAGTACTATTAGAGCACCTTGCTCTGATACCACTTGTTGCCCAAGGTGACAATCCAAGAGGGGGGGGGGTGAATTGGTTTCTTCTAAATTTTAGTGCTTTTAAAACTTTCTTAGTTAAATGCGATGGATGCTTTCTTAGGTTATTTGAGTGAGTTAAACTAATGCAAGAATAGAAAGTAAAGCAAGAGAAAATGAAAGCACAAACACAATCCAAACACAACAATATATAGTGGTTCGGTGCTCTCCTTAGCACCTACGTCCACTCCCCAAGCGTACCCTTGGGAATTCACTATAATCTCGCGGATTACAGTTGGATTGTTTTCCGGGCTCACAATCCAAAAACCTTGTTGGTTTTACGGGATCACCAACGAACCTATACAACTTTGGTTTTTCGGGTTCACCAAAAACCTTGTTGGTTTTGCGGGCTCACCAACGAACCTTTACAACTTTGGTTTTCCGGGTTTACCAAAAATCTTTGTTGGTTTTGCGGGCTCACCAACGAACCTTTACAAAGTATTCAAACAAATGAAAAGAAAAGATTTAAACTCCTAAATGAGCATATGAAACAATATAAACTACAAAGAAGAGTTAGAAAGTATTTATCGCTTTGAAGTGGCTTTGCTCTTCTTTGTCAAGGATGCTTCACTCTTCAAGGGAGGATGGAGCTCTTGATGCCTCTTTGAATCTGCTCAATCCCTTTCTTTGATTCTTGAATGAAGCCCTTGGATGAAGCTTGCCTTGCTAGGGTTCTCTCTTGAATGCACTTGATGTATTTTTCCAAAAGCTTGCTTCCTCTGATGAATACTCCCTCTTAAATACTTCTCCAACCTCCAAATAGTCCTTTCTGACCGTTGGATTGAAGAAACTAGCCGTTTATAGCCGTTGGGAGTCCAAAAAGCATTTCTGCACAACTAGCCGTTATGTTCAGCCCGTGTTTGGGTCGGCTCAACCTGTCCTTGGGTCGACCCAACCTTCACTTGGGTCAACTCAACCATTTCTTGGGTCGACCCTCTCAGAAAATACAGAAACTTGAAATTCAGCCTTCTGTTGCCTTGGGTCGACCCAACCTTTCTTTGGGTCGACTCAAACTTTGGGTCAGCTCAACATTTTTCTTGGGTCGACCCAAGGTCAGCTTCAGAAAATTCAGAGCCTTGAATTTCAGCCTTTCTTCACTTGGGTCGACTCAACCTTTCTTTGGGTCGACTCAAGCTTGGGTCGACTCAACTTCATCTTGGGTCGACCCTCTCAGTAAATCCAGAGAACCATTTTTCCTTCATGTTTTGAGGTTCTTGAAGTTTGGGTCGACTCATGCTTACCTTGGGTCGACCCAACCAACTGTTCATCTGTGCCATTTTTGCAGGAGTGTGCCAAATGATTTCTTGATGTGCCGGGGTCGACTCAAACAATCTTTGGGTCGACTCAAACAATCTTTGGGTCGACTCAATCCACACTTTGCTGCATTCTCAAGATTAGATCCATCCAAATGAACAAGATCATATATATATTTTCAATTAAGCATATGTACTGAGAGTAATGAACTTATAAATGAAGTATCAATTTAACTTATAGCATGCTTTGGATAATTGTTTGTTAATCATCAAAATAACACTATCATCCTCAAGCCTAAAACTCTCCACGTACTAAGTAGAATTATAGAGGTATTGACTAGTGTAGCATTTTCATAGCCAAAATGTTTCTTTCTCTTTGTTTACTTATATGTGAGCTGTAAAATAGGATTGGAAACCCATGTGAAAAGGGCATTCTGACTATTCCAAAATTACAATGAAATGAAGCTTGGAAAATTGACAAAATTAACAAATTTTGAACATTAATAGCTTGGCAGGCATGGCCTTCTTTGTTTAAATAGGAGTAGGTAAATATTTCATAAGTTGTATTCTTCTTTTTAGAGTAACAAACATGGGAGGGAAAAAAAAAAAGATAGGCAAGATTGGCGAGGAATAATGAAGCAAAGAGAGTCATAGTATTACTCAATTTATTTTATTGTCACTATAGTTTCCTATATGACTATAAGAGAGTACTTAACATTCACTATAGTGTGATATATCATTAATCAAGAGAGGAAGAGGATGCGAGAAGTCCAAACTGTAAAAATTAGTATTTTTTTCTTTTTTTTTTTAAATTGAGAGGATAGGTGGGATAATCCTCACCTTTCCATACTAAACCCATCCTAACCTCAAGATTCATTAGATAGGTCAAAATAATTTCATATAAAAGCATGAGTCATCGAATTGATGTCCTTCTAGCAGTTCTTGATAAGAAAATTTGACTCAAATGTTAATAGATCTACATAATGAAAAAAGTTTAAAGGACTTGACCACTTTAAGATCTTAGATATTTCTAAACTAACCAATTTCTAATTAGATGCAAGAGGACATACTTGTTAGAATCTATTGATTAATTAATTGTGTCAAACTTAGTCGGCCTTACCAAACTTCACCTTGATTGATTTGTGATTGATCATACCAAACTTAGTCGGCCTTATCAAACTTCGTCAGCTTCCTAGTCTATATAAAGGATGCTCTTGTACATTGTAATAGACTGGTAGAAATACAATTCTCTTATCTTATTCTTTATTTTCAACATGGTATCAGAGCCATTAATCACATAACCTGCCACCGTCCTCTCTTCCACCTTGTTGCCGTCCTCTTTTCTGTGGTCATCGTCGTCTCTCGCAGATCCTCTATTTCTCCTGCCTCATTTGGAGGTAATCGAGGCTCCGGCCTCGGCGTCTTTCGAAGCCCCCTTATTTCACTCTCTATTCAACTTCTCATATTCAACTTCTTCTCATATTCCGTGGCCTTCCATTAAATTGTTCTGACCCGTTCACTCTCTCTCTTCTATTAAATTGTCTTCTATATGAAAACTATACAGAACTCTTCATCTCTCTCTCTCACGAACTCTTCCATCCTCTTTTTATTAAAACCATCTGCCCCTTTCATTACCAACCCCTAACTCAGCCGTAATCTATCTCCTCCTCTCCTTTTCGTGCTCCTTCCTTTTCCCCAAGAAAGACGAGTGGTGGCGCCTCTCCAGTCGACATCTACTCCTCTTCGGCGCCTCCAACGACAAATCCCCACATTCTCGATCTCTCTTTTTTTCTTTTCCCTTTCCCTTTTTGGGGCCATTTTGGGATTTCTCTGATTTAGATTTGGGATTTCTTGATGTGGGTCCGGGGTTGGGTGGTTATCATGACTGTCTGATCTTGACCTGGCCGTTGAGAAGAAAAGGAGCTGGATGCTGATTTGAGAAGAAAGGTCCTTTCTATCATTGGGACTTGCTGCAATTTCTTGATCTTGTTTTATATATTATTTGTTATCCTGCACATGGCTCCTGCTCCTCCGGAGATGAGGGAGTTAAGCTTCCTGAGCACCAGTGCTCCTGTTGAGGGAGTTAAGCTCCCTGAGCATCCGCTTTCAGTGCTTCTGTTCCTTCGTATCGGTGAACTCCAAACTCCAATGCGTCAAACCGTACCGTCAGAAGCTTGGCGAAGGTAAACCTGGCAAGCACAATTTCGCTCCAAATCTCAGCAGTAGCGCGTCAAATCATATTATCAGAAACTTGGCGAAGGTAAACCTGGCAAGCGCAATTTCGCTCCAAATCTCAGTAGCAGCACGTCAAACTATACTGTCAAAAGCTTGGCTGGCAAGCGCAATTTTGCTCCAAATCTCAATAGCAGCATGTCAGACCGTACCATCAGAAGCTTGGCGGAAAAACTTGGCAGGCCCGGTCTCACTCCAAACTCGAGTAGCAGCGCGTCAAACCGTATCGTTAGAAGCTTGACAGATAAACTTGGCAGGTGCAGTCTTGCTCCAAACCCCAGTAGCAGTGCGTCAAATCGTACCATTAGAAGCTTGGTGGGTAAACTTAGCAGGCGTGGTCTCGCTCCTTCATCAAAGCTCAGCGCGTCAAATCATACCATCAAAAGCTTGGCGGGTAAACTTGACAGGCACGGTCTTGCTCCAAACCCCAGTAGTAGCACGTCAAACCTACCATCAGAAGCTTGGCGGGTAAACTTGGCAGGTGCAGTCTCGCTCCAATCCTCAGCAACAGCGTGTCAAACTATACCGTAAGAAGCTTGGCGGGTAAACTTGGTAGGTGCGGTCTCGCTCCAAACCCCAGCAGCAGCGTGTCAAACTGTACCGTCAAAAGCTTGGCGGGTAAACTTGGCAGGTGCGATCTTGCTCCAAATTCCAGCAGCAGTGCGTCAAACCATACCATCAGAAGCTTAGCGAAGGTAAACTTGGCAGGCACAGTCTTGCTCCAAACTTCAGCAACTCCTACTCCTACTCTTGATCTAGTACGACAATTTTTTGATACATTTGTGATCCGGTTTCTATGGCTGATCAGCTTGCGGATGTCTTCACCAAAGCTCATCCTCCTATCATCTTTCGATCTCTTATTTCCAAACTCAAGTTGATATTTATTTTACCGCCTTGAGTTTGAGGAAGGATGTCAGAATCTATTGATTAATTGATTGTGTCAAACTTAGTCAGCCTTACCAAACTTCACCTTGTTTGATTTATGATTGATTGTGCCAAACTTAGTCGACCTTACCAAACTTTTGTCAGCCTCCTTGTCTATATAAAGGCTGCTCTTGTATATTGTAACAGACGGACAGAAATACAATTCTGTTCTCTTCGTTTTCAATAATACTTTTGAGAGGATAATTCAGAGGTTAGAAGAGGCTTGCTCTAACGAAGCAACACTTTTTTCAAACAGCAATTGCAACATCATTATTTATGAAATGAATAAGAGTCTAAGACTCTTGCCTTCATGCTAAGTATCGTTATAGAGGCATTGACCAATGTAGCATTTCTCATTGCTAGAAAGTTCCTTTCTGGTTATTTTTACTTTACGCATAAATTATAAATTAGGATTGGAAACCCGAAAAAGGACATTCTAACCATTCCAAAATTTCAATGAAATGAAGCTTGGGGAAAAGGACAAAATCAACAAATTTTGAACATTAACAACTTGGCAGGTTCGATCTTCTTTGTTTACAAAGGAATAGATGAATATTTTAGCAGTTGTATTCTTCTTTTTCAAAGCAATGGCAACAGGAGGGAGAAAGACATGACAACAAGGGTTGGTGAAGAATGGTGAAGGAAGGAAAGTCTCATGGGAGGGGCTAATCCTCACCTTTCTGCACTCAACCCATCCAACCTTGAGATTTATGAGGTAAGTTTGAAATGGCTTCATATAAAAGCATGGGTCATCTTAATTTGTCCTTTTGGCAGTTCCTGATAAGAAAATAAGACGGAATATTAACAAATTATATAATGGAAAAGTTAAAAGGACGTGACCACCTAAGAGCTTAGATGTTCCTAAACTAACTAATTTTTGATTAGATGCAAAATGCTGCACTTTAGGGAGGGTAGAAAGCGTTCTCTAATATAAAAATAGCATTTTTTTCCAAATAGAAAATGTTACATCACTATTTTGTGGACCGAATAAGAAGCTAAGATTCTCTCCAAACTAAGCAGCATTTTAGGGGCATTAAAATGTGTGACATTTCTCATAGCCAAAAAGTTTCTATCTCTATATTTTTACATTACATATGAGCTATAAATTAAGATTGGAACTCATCCAAAAAAGGTAATCTGACTGTTCCAAAATTGCAATGAAATGAAGCTTGGGGAAAATGACAAAATCAACAAATTTTGAATGTCAAAAGTACTGGCAAGGTTGTTTGTAGGGGAGTAGGTGAATATTTCAGAGGTTTTATTTTTCTTTTTCAAAGTAATGGTTGCAGGAGGGAGGAAGACAAGACACAACGAAGACTACTCATTTAATTTCCCCTATAAAAGGAGAACTTAGTCCCAATATGAGTGCAAGGGTGTAAGTAGTAGTCACTATACAGAGTGATATACTAGTTGACCAGGAGAGGAAGAGGAAGCAAAAAATGCAATGGTAAAATTAGTATTTTTTCCCCCGGGGGGGGGGGGGGGGGGGGGGGGGGGGGGGGGGGGGGGGATAGGAGGTGCTAATCCTCAAGTTTCTACACTAAACCTATCCCAACCTCAAGATTTATTAGGTAGATTCAAAATAGTTTTATATAAAAGTTTGAGTCACCTTAATTTACATCCTTTCAATAGTTTCCAATTAGAAATGTGTGTCAAATATAAATTAATCTATATAATGGAAATATTAATGGGACCTGATGCTAAGATTTTAGATATTTCCAAACTAACCAATTTTTAATGAGATACAAAAGGTCACATTTTGAAGAGGGTAATTCAGAGGTGAGAAGAAGCCTTCTCCAATGTAGAAAATACACCTTTTTTTTTTCAAACAACAAATGCTACATCATTATTTATGAAATGAATAAGAGGCTAAGACTTCCAGAACCAGGTGACATTACAGAGGTGTTGATTTGTGTAGCATTTCTTATAGCAAGAAAGATTTTATCTCTTTATTTTTACTTTATATATGAGCTAAAAATTTGGATTTGAAACCAATATGAAAGGGGCATTCTGACCATACCAAATTTGGATTGAAATGAAGCCTAGAAAAAAGGATAAAATCAAGAGAGTTTGAATGTTAAAAAAAAAGGCACGTCTGCCCCTCATTGTTTATAGATGAGTAGGTGAATATCTTAGAGGTTATATTCTTCCTTTTCAGAGTAATAGCTACTAAAAGGTTAAAGAAAAGATAATTAAGGTTTGATCCGATCGGGGAGAAGGAAGAATTTTTTCAACTTGTTTGACTCGAATTTCTTTAAAAAGATAGAAAAAGATGAAAAAAATTATGAAAGTAAGACTTAAGTCCCTTTTTCTTTCATTGATATTGGTCCTCCCTTTCATAAATCAAGTTGAATTTCTCTCCTAGTTCAAATAGGAGTAGATCTCTAAATAAATATGATTAATAGAAATAATTAAAAAAAACTAAAATTTTACAAAAAGTCTCCGTCTAATCCTCCATAGATTGGAAGATAACTTTTAATCAAAGTCTTTCTCAAAAAGAAAAGTTTTGGCTCAACTGTCTTGTTTTAGAGAACAAACGATGGAATTTTGGTCTGATTTAAGCCCCTAAGGGTTGGCCCAAAGTATTAGATCTCAAAAAGCTATCCAATTTTTTTTTTTTAAAAAAATCATCTCAAGTAGGGGTCGCATAACCAATGGTAAAAATTAGTATTTTTTTTATTTTTTTTATTTTTTTTTTTAGGATGATAGAAGGGGTTAATCCTCACCTTTCTACACTAAACCCATCCTAACCTCGACATTCATTAGGTAGATTCAAAACAATATCATATAAAAGCATGAGACACCTTAATATATGTATTGTAGATGACTATTTATGAAAGGAATAAGAGGTTAACACAATCTAAGTAGCATTACAGAGGCATTGATTGGTGTAGCATGTTTTTATAGCCAAAATATGTCTATCACTTTATTTTTACCTTATGTAGGAGCTAGTAATTAAGAATGGAAACCAATGTGAGAAGGGTATTCTGACCATTCCAAAATTGCAACAAAATGAAGCTAAAAAAAGACTAGAATCAACAAATTTTGAATGTTAAAAACTTAGCAGATGTGCACCCATCTTTGTTTAGGGGTAGGTAAATATTTCAGAGTCTATATTCTTCTTTTTTAACTGCAGAAGGGAGAAAGAAAAGATAGGTATGGTTAGTGAGTAATGGTGAAGCAATGAGAGTCACATTAATGATTATTTATCCTATTTTTACTATAAAAGGGGAACTTGGTTTCCATTATGAGTCCAAGAGAGTAATTAGTAGTTACTAAGTTTGTGATATATATACATTGGTCAAGAGAAAGAGGAAGCTAGAAGTTCTCATAGTAAAAATGATTATTTTCTTGCTTTCTCTCTCTCTCTCTTTTTTATAGAGCTACAGACGGGGCAAATACCCACCTTTTTACACTAAAACCATCCTAACCTCGAAATTTATTAGATAGGTACAAAATATTTTCATATAAAAGCATAAGTCACTTTAATTTATATTCTTTTGGCAATTCCTGATAACTAAGTGCAAGTCAAATGTTAATAAACCTACATTATGGAAAATTTAAAAGGATATGACCACCCTAAGATGTTCCTAAACTAACCAATTTCTAATCAAATGTAAAAGGTCAAACTTTAGTACAGGTAATACATAAGTCAAAAGAAGCCCAGTTTAGAAGCAGCACATATTTTCAAACAATAATTGCTATATCACTATTATTGAAATGAATAAGAGGCCAAGACTATCATCAAACTAAGTAGCATTACAAAGCTATTGATTAGTGTAATATTTTTATGGTAAGAAAGTTTCTATCACTTTGTTTTTACTTTATATATGAGCTAAAAATTAGGATTGGAAGCTGATGTGAAAATATCACTTTGACCATTCTAAGGCTCCAATAAAATGAAGCTTGGAAAAAATGGCAAAATCAACAAATTTTGAACATTAAAAACTTAGCTAGTCTGTCCTTCTTTGTTTACAAAGGAGTAGGTGAATATTTCAAAGTTTGTATTCTTCTTTTCAAAGTAATGGTTGTAGGATGGAGGAAGAAAAGGCAAGCTAGGTTAGTGAGGAATGGTGAAGCATGAAGAGTAATAGCAAAGATTACTCATTCTATTTTCACTATAAAAGCAGAAGTTGATTTCCAATATGAGTGTAAGAGTATAAATAGTAATCACTAGAGAGAGTGATATACTATTGATCTAGTGAGGAAGAGGGAGTGGGAATTTCCATTGGTAAAAATTAGTATGTTTTCATTTTTCGGAGGAAGGATAGGAGGGGCTAATCCTCAGTTTTCTACACTAAATCCATCCTAACCTTAAGATCTATTATGTAGGTTCAAGATAGTTTCATGTAGAATCATGTGTCACCTTAATTTATTTCCTTTTAGTAGATTCTTATAAGAAAATATGACTCAAATGTTAACAAATCTATATAATAGAAAAGTTTAAGGGACATGACCACCACAGATCATAGATGTTCCTAAACTAACCAATTTCTAGTCTAATGCAAAAGGTCACATCTTAAGGAGGATGATTCAAAGGTCTGAAGAAGCCCAACCTGATGTAGATGTAGCACTATTTTTTTCAAACAGCAAATGCTACATCACTATTTATAAAATAAAAAAGAGGCTAAGACTCGCTCCAAACTAAGTATCATGATAGAGGTATTGTCTAGTGTAGAATTTCTCATAGCCAGAAAGTTTATAAAAAAGCTAAGGTAACGGCTAGTTTAGAGCGAGAAGCTCCGGCGCAGTGAGAGAAACTTAACGGCTAGTCGGCGGTGCCCAAGCGGCGTCCGGCGAGGTAGATTGGCTGGGCTCCGGCCGACCGGTGTGGTATCTACGGCGGGTGAGGCAGTGAGCAATTCTTGGACTACGGCTCTGCAAGTGCTCTCGGTTCCCGGCGACCAGATCGGGTGGCTTGGAGGAAGTGAGGGGCGATGTACCAGGGGTCTTTGAGCTGGAGGGCAGATCGTCGGGCTTTCGATAGCCTGCGATCCGGTCGGAGTGCTTCCGTTAACAAGCAAGATCCCAGTGGTTGGCCTAAGCCGGCGAGGTAACCTCGCTCCACTCTGTTTTGGCTAACAAACTTTCTTTCAGGCTCCATGGATCGAAAAGGGAAGGAGTCGATGGGGAAGACGACGGAGGGAGCGGCGAGAGGACCCGGTAAGGCTTACGGTAATGGGCGCGGAGGGAACTCTGGCGCTTGGTCGCGGCCGGAGCCATGGGTTACTCAGTGGCCCACGGCCGCGGAGGTGGAGTGGCTGAGCCGTCGCTTTCCGGACGTCCTCCGACTACTGGAGGAGCCGATAGCGGCGGCTCGGCTGAAATGGGAAGGGCGAGCGCTGGTGGCTCGCAGCTTCGGCCACCATATCCCGGCGGAGTGGGTGGCCAAAGACGTGTCTGCCCGAGCCAAACTGAAGGACGTGGTGGCCGTCCCGCTCGCGGACGACTATCTCGCCCTCCGGTTCCGATCGATGGAGGACCGGGACCGAGTCCTGAGTGAGGGCCCGTGGGGGGTGGCGGGGCAGCTCCTCGCCATGAGCCCATGGGTCCCGAATTTTGAGCCCGAGGATGATGCTGTGAAGATGGCACTGGTGTGGCTCCACCTGCCCCGCCTACCGCCGGAGTACTGGTCGACTTCGACCATCCTCCACATTGCGGCTCGGGCGGGATGGCCGATCGCGGTGGACGAGGTCACCGAGCAACGGGGGGCGATAGGCTTTGCTCGGGTAAAGGTGGCAGTCGACACCACTGCACCTCTGTTACTGGAGGTTTTGATCCAAGGGAAGACTAAGGTGCGCTGGTAGCCCTTCGTCTTTGAAAATGTGCCAGCGCTCTGGCCCCGTTGTGGGCGAATGGGCCATGGGGATGCAGCCTGATGTCTCCCGGCGATTGGCCGAGCCGCGGAAGGCTCGTCCTCGAGGGCGGTGGACCCTGGGGGCGGGACAGATCAGTCACCTCCGGTCACTGAGGAGGAGAACCAAGGGCCAGTTTATGTCCCTTGGATGGTGGCGACACAGAGGAGAATCCCACGAGAGGATCGTCCGCCGCGGCCGGGGGAGACAACCGGGCCTGATAGGAGGCCTGGGTCGTCCTCGACGCGGCCGCCATCCCCGGCGACCTGCCCGACCTCGCCGGCATCCCCGGCAGACACCGACGGTTGGCAGAAGCCAACGAAGGTCGCGCGCCGCCGGTCGCCGCTGGCTGGTGGTGGGGACGGGTTGGCTCCGGATCCCCCAATCGGCCATGTCCGGTTTGCCCTGGTCGGCGATCCAGGAATCGGCTCGGTCGAATCGAGGGACCCAGGGCCAAGCCGGCGGGTGGACTCGCCCCCCTCGTGGGCCGACCCTGGGCCCAGCGGGGTGGTCGCAGCCCAGGTCCAAACCCAAAAAAGGCCTAGACCCCAGCGGGCCTTGGCCCACAAGGGGGCCCAAGCCTAGCGATCCAAAAAGCCCAGTCGGGCGACTGGTTGCCGGCCCAGCAAGCCTGGGCCCAGAGGGCCGGGCACCGCGGTCGTGGGCTGGCTGTGGCAGCCCAGGGCGCGGCCTGAGCGGATGGCACGTCGTGCGCTAATGGCGCGCCGCGCGCTGATGACGCGCCAGATGCAGGTGGCGCGCCCCGCGCGGGGTCCGCACCCCCTGTCGAGGGTGCGCCTGATGCTGGGGCCGCGCACCGCGATCGGGGTGCGGGGCCCCTGGACCTGCAAGGCCCGCGGGCCCAGCGCGCGATGGGGCCGCAGGCCTTGATGGCTCTGGGCCATGGGGCTGGCCCGCGGGCCCAGGCACCCCAGGCCCAGGCTATTGGGGGCCTACAGGGCTAGGACATGGGCAGCCCATGCGCCCAGTCAGCCTTGGGCTTAGGGGATCTGACTGAGCCGGATCCTTTGGCCCAGGACGAGCTGACCATGGTTGGGGGCCCTGTGGCACTAACAGGGCCTTTCCAGTATAGCCCATCCTGTCAGGAGTTGGAGGTAGCCTTGGGGATCCCCCAGGCCGGAGGCCAGGACCGCCCCATGTTGGGTGCGTCAAGCGAGCCGCGGCCGTGGGATGCTCATGTTGGCCTTGTGGGTGTTCCAGATGGGGTTTTTCGTTTTGGCCCTCCACCCCCGACCTCGGGTGTGCTAGAGGACGCTACCCCAGGTAGGTACGTGGTGGGGGGCTACCCCACCCCACACCTGGAGGGGAGCACGGCCGAGGCACTGCCACCAGGAGGGGGTACAGACCATTCTACTGCCGTGCAGCATGTCAGGGCGGCAGTTATGGAGGTCATATCCACAGCTGGCGGAGAGGAGAAGGAGCTAGGAGCCTGGGCGTCAAGCCTAAGCATGGTCCCACGACTTTAGGAGAGGATGAGTCTGAGGCTGACTATGTGGATTGTGATCCATGATGATTCTCGCTTGGAATTGTAGAGGGGCGGCCAAGCCGTCTTTCATGTCTTCTTTCAAACGGTTAGTGCAGGTCCATTGCCCGGAGATCTGTTTCCTCTGCGAGACCCGATTATCCGGCGAGGGTTCAGCCGTTTGAGGCAGCGCATGGAGAGGGACTGGGATACCTATGCAGTCGACTCCTAGGGGCTGTCGGCAGGCATCTTGGTCCTGTGGAGGCGAGGTGTGGTGACAGTTGATGTCTTCCACAACTGTCCCCAATAAGTAGTCATAGTCGTATCGAGACCCGATGCTGCTCCATAGGTGCTGTGTGGTGTGTACGCGAGCACGGACCACCGGGTTAGGAGAGTCTTTTGGCAGGAGATCACCAACCTGACCGCCTAGGGCATCCCAACGGTAGTGATTGGTAATTTCAATTGTATCCAGAGTGAGAATGAGAAGCAGGGGGGGCGCTGCCTTCACGGATCGAGTGGATAGAAGGGAGTTCCGTGATTTTGTGTCGCGGAACGGCCTGTTAGACTTAGGTTTTTTCGGACCACAGTTTACCTGGTACAATAATCAGTCGGACAGTGCTAGGGTTTGGGAGCGATTAGATAGGGCCTTTGCATCCCCAGATTGGATCCTTCGATTTCCTACTGGCCGAGTCAGTCACCTGCCTCGGATTGCCTCGAACCATTGCCCTCTGCTACTTTCTACCTCATCAGATCCCACACATCACAGCCCCTTCTGTTTTGAGAAGGTTTGGCTATCGTACCTCCAATCTTGGGATATTGTTTGCGACGCATGGCAGATCCCGATGCATGGCGATGCAATGCAAAGGGTCTCACGCAAACTTGAGTTGACTAAAAGGCGCCTTCGCCGATGGAACCGTAACGTTGTGGGCAATATTTTCCGGCGATTGGAGGGGGTAGAGACCTCGATCGCTGGTTGCAAAGGAAGGAAGACCTAGGGGGCGTGCTTTCGAAGGACGATATGGCCGATCTTAGGGGACTACTTGTGACTCACCATTCGCTGCTACGGCAATATGAGACTTTCTGGAGACAGAAATCTCGGGTGTAGTGGGTAAGCTAGGGTGATCGTAATACTAGTTTCTTTCATCGGACGATAGTTATCCGAAGACAGCGGAGCATGATCCACTCTTTGTGAGATGGGTCCGGCCATCGGGTGGAGGGTGAGCCTACCATCCGACAGGTCTTACTCGATTTTTTCCGCACCAGATGGACAGAGGATGAGGAGGCCGGTGATGGTGACCACCCTCTGAGGGTGGATGTGGGTATTGGTGACGCTGAGAGTGTATCCCTAATCCAGCTGGTGTCGGCACAGGAGGTACAGGAGGCAGTCTGGGCCTTGGCAGCAGACAAGGCCCTGGGACTTGATGGTTTTCCCCCTTTCTTCTTTCGGCAGTATTGAGGTATTATTCGACCAGCGGTGGTGGAGGCTATTCAGTATTTTTTTACCCAGGCAGTGATGCTTGAGGATTGGAAGGCTACCTTCATCATGCTTATACCTAAACGTCAGGACGCAGCTGAGCTTTGTCACTTTAGGCCCATTAGCTTGTGCACAACCTTATACAAGGTTGTGGCAAGAATTATGGTGGGCAGGATGAAGCCCCTTTTGCCTGGTATCATCAGCCAGAAGCAGGGGGCCGTTGTGGCCGGCAGAAATATTTCTTACAATGTTATGTTGACCCAGAAAATGATGTGAGATCTTCGGCGAGCATCGAAGTGGCATAGCCTAATAGCAGTCAAGCTGGATATGGAGCGGGCTTACGATAAGATCAGGTGGAGTTTTCTTCAGCGGGCGTTGGAGGCGTACGGATTCTACAGGCAGTGGATTAGTTGGGTTATGAGGTGTGTCCGGGGACCAAAGTTTTCTATCTTGGTCAACGGCACACCATCATCTTTCTTCGAGTCCACCATAGGGTTACGGCAAGGATGTCCCTTATCCTCTTACTTGTTTATTATCTGTGCTGATATTTTATCTTGGGCTTTGCAGAGAGTGTGCGCCAGCCGGAAGCTGGAGGCCTATGTCCCAGCACCAGGGGCTCGACCTATCTTCCACTTACTTTATTGTTGACGATTGTCTTCTTCTGACCTGGGCACGGATTTCAGAGGCTCGGGTCCTTCGCAGGGTGGTGGTGGACTACTGCGCGGTGTCGGCCAGAGAGTGAATTTGCTTAAGTTTGCCATTTCTTTCAGCCCCAGCATGGAGAGTAGAGTCAGATAGGAGATCAAAGGGATATTGCAGATACCGGAGCAGAAGGGGACGCTTACCTACCTAGGCGTCCCTATCACTGGCCGGAGGCTATGGGTGGCAGAGTGCTCAGGCTTGGTGAAGCGGGTCCAGAGCAGATTGGAGGGATGGAGGGCGTCCTCCTTATCCATGATGGCGAGAGTGACATTGGTCAGAGTGGTGTTGGGATCCATACTGGTATATCTTATGGCCAACACAGTGGTTCCGAGGATGATCCTGTTAAGGATCGAGCGCCTTCTTTGGAGCTTCTTGTGGGGGTCATACGGTGGAGGTCATGGAGTGCACCTAGTGGCTTGGGAGCAGGTTTGCCTTCCTACTAGTGAGGGTGGTCTAGGGGTGTAGTCCCTCATAGAGAGGCGCGAGACGTTCATTGCTCGGCACGCGGCTCGGATCATGTTAGAGCCATATGGCCTCTGGAGTCAGGTGATGGCAGCCAGATATGGTCGAGGGGCTTCAGGGGCGGCACGGAGAGGTCATCGAGTCTTTTTCATGTGACGCGAGATCAGAAGGTACCTGCCGTCAGTATCGGCACACACAAGGTGTTTGATTGGCGATGGTCGGAGTATTGACGTGACCAGCGATTCATGGGTGGATTCCCTCCTCCTGAGCTGTTGGCCGACTATGGTTGATACAGAGGCAGTGGAGGAGCTACGGGTGTGTGATTTCCTAGCACCAGGAGGGGCAAAGTGGGATGAGGCCAGTCTCAGGCTGTTGTTCGGGGTACACCTAGCTGCGAGGATTCGGTCCCTTTCGTTACCAGAATGTGGGGGGCCAGATGTCAGGCTGTGGGGCACTTCGAGCCGGGCCAGTCTTAGGCTAGGAGATCTCTCTCGTGTTATTCAGCCAGAGCACGAGCTGGGGCCGAATTGCACTTGGATCTGGAGGTCCGGACTCCACCCGAGGGCAGTTCTCTTCCTATGGAAGGTGTTCTGGGACCGCCTTCCGACGAGAGCAGTGCTGAACAGGTGTGGCTGGGGGTCCTGGCAGAGTGCGGAACGTGTGGAGCTGAGGAGTCGGTGGACCACGTGCTCTTCCAGTGTACATGGACGAGGTCGACATGGCAGTGGACTGGGATCTTGTAGGGGGCCCGGAGTGCGCGGCTACAGTTTCGTAGGGTGATACGGCAGTGGCTAGCCAATTCATGGACTCGCGAGGAGGGCATCAGGGCGACTTGCACAGCACATCAGATCTGGCTGGCAAGGAATGCTCGTACTCTCGACGAGTGCAGGGTGTCACCGAGATTTGTGGCAGAGCTTGCTCGAGCACAGGCCACAGAGATCAGGCCCATCCTTTCTGCAGATAGACCCTTGACAGCTTGGGACACCTGGGGTTCCCTCTTGCTCCGGCAGCTCTTCAGATGGTGTTTTCCACCTGGGAGCCCCCACCCCCGAGCTTCCTTAAGGTCAACTTCGATGGGTCGGCTCTGGATGGCGGCATGCGGGGCGGTGTAGGCTTTGTCATACAGGGCCCGCACTCCAGGGCAGTGGCCGCAGGTGGCTGCCAGTTGTTTGATACATCGGTTCTGGGAGCAGAGCTGCGTGCAGCCTGGGCGGGTCTTTGACATGCGCGGGTGGTGCTGCAGGCCAGCTCGATTATTTTGGAGGGCGACTCGGCCACTGTCATCGGGTGGATTCAGAGGGGATCGAGGGGTGAGGGCACAGACCACCCCTTGATCCGCAACATTGTGATGATGATGAGAGATAAGGAGGCCATCCAGACCAAGCATGTATTTAGGGAGGCCAATGGGGCGGCCGATTGGGTGGCTGCCTACGCTCCACTCGAGGTATGCCCTCTGGTCGGGGGAGGGGGAGCTGTCATTGACACTCCGTGAGTTATTGTATTTTGATCTTATTGGGTGTATTCGTACACGCACTGTATGAAGTACCTGTTTTCAGCTAAAAAAAGAAGAAAGTTTATTTATATATGAGTCATATTTTCCTATCAAGAATTGCAAAAAAGGGTATAAATTAAGGTGCCTAATGCTTTCACATGAAATTATGTTGAATCTTCCTAATAAGTTTCCTAAATTATTTTGATACAATCTTTGAAATATTCACCTACTCCTCTGTAAACAAAGAAGGGCACACTTGCCAAATTTCTAATGCTCAGAATATATTGAGTTTGTCAATTTTTCTGAGCTCCACTTCATTGTAATTTTGGAATTGTGAGAATGCCCTTTTCAATGGTTACCAATTCTAATTTATAGCTCATATATAAAGTAAAAATAAAGGGACTGAAATTTTTTGGTTATGAGAAATGCAACTCTAATCAATGCCTGTGTAATGCTACCTTAAATGGGGAGACACTTCGCCTCTTATTTTTTCATAAATAATGTAGCATTTGTTGTTTGAAGAAACATGCTACCTCTAAGTTAGAGCGGGGTTCCTCTGACATCTAAATTACCCTCACTAAAGTGCGACCTTTTACGACTTATTAGAAATTGGTTACTTTAGGAATATATAAGATCTTAGAGTGGTCAAGTCCCTTTAACTTTTCTATTATATAGATTTATTAATCTTTCAGTAACATTTCCTTATCAAAAACTATCAGAAGTAAACATATTAAGTGTTTCATGCTTTTATATAAAATTGTTTTGAATCTACTTAATAAATCTTGAGGTTTGGATCAGTTTGGTGTAGAAAGGTGAGGATTAGCCCCTCTTACCCCACCTCAAAAAAATTAGAAGGGAAGAAAACTAATTTTTACCATTGGAAATTACTGCTTCCTCTTTCTCTCTTGATCAATGGTATATCACTTCGTCTAGTGACTCCACACTCTTTTGCATTCATATCAGAAATTATATTCTCATTTTATAGTGAATAATTTTTACTACATGGTTAGAATATCCTTATCACATGAGTTTCCATTGCTAACTAATAGCTCCTATATAAAGTAAAAATGAAGTGATAGAAACTGTCTGACTATAAGAAATGCTACACCAATCAATGTTTCTAGAATACTACTAAGATCAAGGAGACTCTTAGCATTTTATTCTTTTCAAAAATAATGATGTAGCATTTATTGTTTAAAAGAAAGTGATGCTTATAAGTTAGAGCATACTTGTTCTAACCTCTAAATTACGCTCACTAAACTACGACCTTTTGCAATTGATTAGAAATTGGGTTATGATGAGAGCACAAAAGTGCAATCGTCAGACTATTTTAATTAGTATTTTAGCTAATCATTAATAATAAAATTGACTAATTAACTTGGTATTTGTGTTTGAGTGCAGTAATCCAAGAAACCAATTAACATTAGGTTTGAGCCCAATGCCCGGCAGCCCGAGCTCAAGTCAAGCCAGCATCTTCCAGGGCCTGCACATTCTGACTTCATCCCGCGATACATCACAATATCGCGAGCATCTCCGTGTCTGCATCCAATGATCATCCCCAGCTTCAGTCCCTCTTCCAAGCCTCCCAAATCAGCAAGCCACGTCAGCCTCCCACGTCCGCTCCTCCCAGCAGCGGTCCCACGGCGCCCTCTACGGATCCCGCACCGCGTCCGCGCCCCCCTTCTGTGATTCCATTTCAAGTGACCCTGCGGCTATAAGAGGAGAAGAAGGAGGAGGAGGAGGGGGAGCTCGGGGTGGTGGTGGCTGGCTGGTCGAAGGAAGAAGAAGAAGTTTTGCTCCTTCGGTTTGTCCAGAAAAATAGGGGAAGAGGCGGACGTGGGAGAAAGAGAAAAAAAACATTGCTCTGTTTTCAACTTCATTGAAAACAGAGCATTGAAATTTTTTTTTAGTTTTTCGGTTTGAGTTTTTTTTATTTAAGAGAGCAATGTATTTTTTTTCTATTTTAGTTGTACTTTAGTTGAAAGTTTTTATTGAGAAGTACATTTTGAGTTTGAAAGCATATTGTTCTTATTTTTAGTTTTATTTTAGGTTTTGTTTTGAGTTTTAATTTTTGAGAGTTTATTTGGGTAGAAAGTTATATTTATTCTGCAATTTTAATTTCTGTTCTGCGATCCATTAAATCCTCTTTCATGCAATCTATATTCCAGTCTACAATTTTCTTAGCACTTGTCTTCATCCATTTTAATTTATGCAAAAATTTTCCTTTGAATAGTTAAACATTTCATGAATTCATAAATACTCTTTGATTTCTAAGTACTTATCTTTTTATTATTTTTAAATGAAAAAATATTCTCCGGTAGACTAGAGAATACATCAACATCCTCAAAATAATGTTTTTCTTTAATCATTCAAAAATCGATTTCAAATCCGAGTAAACGTTCTGATTTTTATGCAACTCCAATCGCCTCTCTGTGGATCGACCTCTTACAACCGCTATTCTTCGAGTAGGAAAGGTAAGAGTAAAATTTAAATTAACTTTTGTTCGTCGGTTCTAACAACGATCTGTCTAGCATATTTTTAGGTAGACAGGAAAGGACGAACAGAATTTTGGCGCCGTTGCCGGGGAGGCAAATCGAGAAGCAAGAACGATCACGAAGATCAAATCAAATTTTGAATACCCGGAGTGAACGTACTCCGGTAGTAAGTTTTAATTTTTATTTTTATTAATTTTTCTTATTTTGATAATTTCTAGTTAATAATTTCGTAGTTATTAAATTCTGAAATTTGAAATTTGAAATTTAAAATTAAAAAAAAAATTAAAATAAAAAAAAAAATTTCAAAAATTCAAAAATTTTCTAAATTCAAAATTTGAATTCTGAGATTCGAAATTTGAAGTTTAAGAAAAAAAATTTAATTAAATCAAAAAAATATATATATAAAAAAATTATTATTTTTGCTAGTAATTGATAGGGTGCAATCCCCCGAGGTTATCATACCTCTATTGGGACTCCTCACGGAGTAATCTCCAGAGCTTATTCAACGGGCATTCGGAGATTGACTAACGTATAAGGATTAGTTTTAGTTTATATTCAAGTTATTGCTATATAAAAATTTAAATATAAAAAAAATAAGAAAATAGTAAATATATAAAAAAATAAAAAAAAATTGCTTGCTCATTTAATCAATACAACCTAATGACATTGCATAAATTTTAAAAAATATTGATTATTTGCTGCATTTAGTCTTAAGCATTTGCATAAAGTAATTAAGGGCAAAACCCATTAAAAAGATAAGGTCGGGAAGTCATTACCTGTCCTTAGCCCAAAAATCACCACCTTGTATACTTATCCTAAGCCAAATTAAATTAAAATTAAATTAGACGTTGGCCTTAGGGTTTTCGAGCTCAATTAGGCTCTTGGAAAGAAGCGGCTGAAAGCCACTCCAGTGAGAATTTAGTAATTGGTGATGTCTAGGAAAGTTTTACAACAGTGAGAACTGTTACGGGTATTGTGGTATCGGTGTATCCCTTCTGGCACCACCACACACCCCGGGACTTTTCTGGTCACTGATTACTGGATTGCTTAACTGGTAAGCTCAAGCTTAATCTGAAAGGGAGATTAGGAGCTGTCTAATCTAGGAGAGAATTTCATAAACTTTTTAACCTGATACATCTCTATGCAACTAGATTTAAGAAGCTACTAAACCTCACTTAGTTCTAAGACTAATAGGGTCAAATTGTTGTGTGGTGTTGGTTGTGGTCATCTGTGTCTAGCTCTTCTTCTTATCTTTTAGAATTTCGTTTAAAAAAAAAAAAATTGAGTCTAATTAAGTTGTGGAAAATGTATGCATGGTAGAAGGTCATTGTTGCCCAGATAGACAACCCAAGAGGGGGGGTGAATTGGGTTTTAAAATAATTTAGCTATTTAAAACGTTGTGAATGACTAATTAAAACTATTGCAAGTTGTTTAATTAATTGCTATGTGCTGTGAGTGATATGAGAGGAAGAAGAAGAGAGACAATCAATCACAAACACCAAGTTTTATAGTGGTTCGGAGCTAACCCTTGCTCCTACGTCCACTCCCCAAGTCTCACTTGGGAATTCACTATAACCCCCTTGGATTACAGTCGGTTGTTTTCCAAGCTCACAACCAAATTTGTTGTTTTACGAGCTCACAACGAACTCGGTCGATTTTTCCTGGCTCACCGACTAGAACCACCCCGATTGTTTTTCCGGGATCACAATCGAACCCTTACACACGTTGGTTTTACACTTGGCTCACCAACCAACCTCAATACCCTTGATTCAATCCTCCGATTGAACCAAGCAAATACAAGTTGTAAATAAAATAGACAAACAGAAAACTAAACTTCTCAAAAGCAGATGGAAAACAATATAATCTGAAAAGAGTTTAGAAGCCCTCAAACGCTTTTAAGTTGGAGAAGAGGAATGGCTTCTTAAACTTCGGGTCTCCTCTTGAATGTGTAGTCGACTTGAATGCAGGAGGAGGATTCTTTAATTGCTGGGAAGATGTAGGTGGATGCAGTTAATGCAGCTCTTCCCTCTTTTTCGTTGAAGAACAGGTTGCAGAGATTGAATGCTTGAATACTTGGAGTGGAATGGTTGTTCTCTACCTTTCTACAGTCCTCTGTGGCTATTTAAACCAACCCCCACGGAAACTAGCCGTTAGAGACCTTTTTCTGCCCGTTCTGCACACTCTGCACAGCCTGACAATGTGTCCGTTGGTGGGTTGGAGTCGACTCGTGCGATCAGGAGTCGACTCGGCTGTAGCGGGAGTCGACTCATACTCTTCTGGAGTCGACTCGGCAACTGTTTCGGATTTGAATTAAAGTAGCCTCTCAGACTGGGAGTCGACTCGTTTTGACCTGGAGTCGACTCGCCAACTTCTGGAGCTGACTTGGCTTTCTCGGAGTCGGCTCATCCCATGGAGTCCGTGGATCTATTTTTGAATTTGGTCCACTCGAGTCGACTCGACAATCCTGGGAGTCGACTCGGCGCTCAGAGCCCGAACTTCCTATCTTCTGTCTTTTGCCTCGTCCAGTCTTGGAGTCGACTCGAACTTCCCCGGAGTCGACTCGGCTCTCAGTTTCCGAAACACTGTCTTCTGTCTTTTTGATGTAGAGCTGCCTTGGAGTCGACTCTAGCTGTCTGGGAGTCGACTCGAATCTCAGAGACAGTAAATTGGTCTTCTGTCTTCTTTGTGGTCGCGGAGTCTTGGAGTCGACTCGCGTATTGTGGGAGTCGACTCGAATCTCAGAGTTCGAAAAATGTTCTCTGACTTTTTCTTGTGTTCCTCTGAGAGTCGACTCTCACTTTCTTTGAAGTTGACTTGCCAACCATCGGAGTCGACTCGCGTTCCACTGGAGTCGACTCGAATCTCAGACCCGAAAACTCCTCTCTGACTTTTCTGCCTGTGGCTCCTTGGAGTCGACTCTTGCTACCCTGGAGTTGACTCGGTGAACATCGGAGTCGACTCGCGCACTTCAGGAGTCGACTCGCTGACAGGTTTTGAGTTGATGCTTTCTGTCCGTCTGTCTGTTCTAAGTCGGAGTCAACTCGTACTTATCCGGAGTCGACTCGAGCCCGTGCCAGTGAACTTGATACGCTTGGAGTCGACTCGTGATACTCTGGAGTCGACTCGAGTCTCAGACTTTGGTTCAGGCTGACTTCTTAACTTATCCAAAATATTATGAACCAAGTCTAGAGACACTTAGACAAGATTTTCACTGAAACACTTACTTGAATTCATTAGTAAACAAGAGATATACTCAAATGCTTTGAGCTCATCAAAATCAAATAGGGTTTTAATCAATCACTCCACAATCTCCCCCTTTTTGATGATGACAAAACATTGAGTATATGTAAAAGTGAATTGCTCAATAAACAATGAAATAAAATCCATAATTGAATTCAAATGTCTGGTAATTCAATTTATCCAAGCTTGAAAGGAGTGAAACAAGAAATTTCGGAGTTAAAGCTCCCCCCTTTCATTTGGAATTATATAAGCCTTCATATTATACAATCAATTGTTTGGCTTATATATCTTTAATGATTTAGCTTGATTAATATTCAGATTCTCCCCCTCAACATATGCATTCTACTATGTTTTGATTCTCTGAATTTCCTTTTAATGCTTTGAAGTTTTTGAACTGAATTTTTTGTTTTTAGAGGAAAAATCTGTCAATTTGTTCTTGAGTAGGATTCAGCTAATCTCCGAATATCCCTTGAATAGATTCTGGAGATTACTCCATTAGGAGCCCCAAAAGAGAGATAATGAGCCTCGAGGTACCAAATCCACTTAGAACAAATTTTGTGTGTTTTAACAGTTTTTTTTGATTTTCATTTGATTCCTTTTACATATTTTATACATATTTCTCCCCCTTTTTGTCATCGTATCAAAAAGAAGGTAAGCACACACAATCAATGGCACAACCAATCAATCATCAAATGGCACAGAATTGAAGAAAATATGGCTACTCATTGTATTGATTTGCATGTAAATATATTTGAGAGTACAAAAAATAAGGGCAAAACAATACAGTCAAAACAAAACACAAAAAGTAGCTATGGTCTCCTCGAGGATGTAGCTCCTCCTCTCGAAGATGTATCTCCTCCTCTTGAGGACGTGGCTCCTCCTCTCGAGGATGTATCTCCTCCTCTCGAGGACGTGGCTCCTCCTCTCGAGGATGTAGCTCCTCCTCTCAATCTGCTCTGCTCCATGAGGAGGGTGACTGCATCTGTAACATGCCCGAGCTGAGTGATAATGGATGAAGTGGCTCTGCTATGTGTAGTAGAGAGCTCAGTCACCGACGTCTGAAGTGCGTCCAGCTTGTCGATGAGCACATTCGACAAGCGCTCGGCCCCTCGGTAGTGGTGTGCATGTCACGACCGATGTCCTCCCTCATCTGTCGAGTGGTGCTCGTGACCTCACTCATGCTATGAAACTGGGCCTGGAGCAAAGTCCTCATGTTGTAGATCTCTTTCCGCACATGAGCCGTCATGTCAGTCACGGCCGTCAGGGAAGGGACCAACGCTGAAGATGGAGCGGGAGAGGGAGCAGGCACCGAACCTCGGAGCTTCCCGAAGCAACTCATCCCCCCTCAGATCTCGGACTATCTCCTGCCGCAGCTCCCGGAGCTGCTCAGACGAGATCCGGACCTCCATAGGCTGCGTGGGTGGAGCTGAGGAGAGGGTCCGGTGGGGTGGTAGGGCCGAAC